>NC_057798.1:582515499-582671303 GCF_018294505.1 Triticum aestivum
CGCCGGCGCGAGGCAACGGCAAGGCGACGGAGGCGCTGGGCAGCGGGGCTGGCAAACGGGACGAGGAGGCGAGGCGCTGGGGCGCTCGGGTGCACGGGGTCGGGCCCGGTCGCGGCCCAGGGCGGGCCCCGGCGGCGCCCAGATGGGCCTGGCAGGGCCGCGGGGAAGTGGGATACAGGGGAGGCGACGTGGCGGGGCTTGAGTGGCTCCAGGCAGCGGGGACGGCGGCGCTGGCCCGTGCGGTGGCGCCAAGTGGCGAGCAGGGGCTGGAGGGGCGCGGAAATGGAGGGGAGCGGCGGCGCTGATGATTGGGCTGCGTGGAAAACAAGGTGGGAGGAAGGGGAAGGCCAAAAATGGCAAGGGAGGCGTCTATATATAGAAGGGAGTTAGGGTTTGAGGGTTTGGGGCTTTTCTGGACCCTCCGATCGCGATCCCACGGCTCCGGTCGGAGGGGGGGTTTAGGTGGGCTGCAGGAGGGGTTAGTGGGCTGTGTAGAGAGGTTGGGCTGAGAAGAGAGAGAGTCCCGGCAGCAGCTTCCGGAGACCGAAAACGTCCGACGATAGACCGGCTATATTGCGGTTGTAGGTTTAACGGTTGGGCTATCCAATGGACTCCGAATGCGACGAAACTTGGCAGGCGGTCTTTCTACACTATAATAAGACCGCACGACAAGTTGCAACCCATTTCGAGAACATTTTTTATGCCACTTATAAAATAATATTTCGGAGGTGCCGTGGGCGCGTGCAAGTGTGGTCGGGCTCAGAACGGACAACGGAGAGAACTGGGGAAACCCGAACGAATGCAAGTTTTATGAAAACATATGGATGCGATGCACATGATGCTATGAGATGAGATGCATAAAAAAGAACAAAATGCAAAACAAACGACAAAAACCCAACCACGAAGGAAATATCATATAGCATCTCCGGTAAAGGCAAGAGTCGGAGTTACGAATATGGAAAGTTTTATCCGGGGCGTTACAACACTCCACCACTACGAGAGGATCTCGTCCCGAGATCTAGGATGGCACCGGAGGGAAAAGGAAGAGGAAGAGAGGAGGTAAACTAAGTTGCTTCTTCGACCAATGAGTGAAACCATGAACCTTGAGAGGTTGAGCAAAATGAAAGGAAGAATACAACGAAGATGAGCAAAGTTGAAAAACACTCCGTTAGAAAAGAGGAACAAGGGATACGACGAGAACCAAGTGATAAGATAGATATTGAAACCACTCCGGTTAAAACTAGATGGAGAAGGAGTAATATTGATATAATTTGGGCAGCACTCCGGTTGAACATGGAAGGAATAGAACATGAACTAGACAAGATGAGAGGATACTTGATGAGATCAACAACACACTACCTCCGGAACTATTGAAAGAATGGCACAATGGGTAAGAAGGATTCAGACAGCACTCAGGTTGAAAAGAGAGGCAAAACTTGATAAGATGAAGGCCTTGAAGAGATGACACAACACTCCGGTTAAATGGAGAAGCAAGGAGAAGAACATGATCTTGCCAAAGCAAGATGATGAGTGAAAAGAGCAACATCACAATGCTTCTGTAACGAAAGAATAGAAGTTAGACCGTTGGGATGAAGTGATGGAGAAGAAAATGACAACTTGTGCCACAAATGAGCTTGGAAAGCACCCTTCCAAGATGGTTGCAACGAGGTTGTTGGAAAACCAACAACGAAAAGAATAAGCTTGTAGTGGGCTTATGGAAAACTTCTCAATATTGAGGCGAAATTCTGCCACTACGGAAACAAATAATAGAAATGATAACACCAACGAGATGAAAAACTTCTTCCACCAAGATGATTGAGAGATAACTTGGACCATTGATAATCACCACAATAGCAACATTCCTTAGGGAAGTCTTTAGGTGAAACATGACACAAGATAACTCCAACAAAGAGATTGATGGATTTAAAATACCTCATTCTTGACAACAATATGAATCATGAAACATGAAGGAAATTGTCAAGAGTGACATAACACCACCACAAAAGATAAGGTAGAAAGAATTGCACTTCAGAATGCAAGATGAAGAATACTTGAGCTCCTCAAAACAAAACATGTGTTGAGCACCATGTTTACTTTTGAGTATAGCTTGGCGGGTCATAACTTCAAGAGAAATCTTGAAGACCAATTGAAGAATGAAAAGAATCCTTGACGAACCACCATGTAGAGCCTCAAAGAAGAACTCCGGTAATAAAAGGATGATAGAAAGAAAGAGAAGTTGGAAACACAAGGTGAAGCCTTGCAATGATTTAGATGGAGCTTCGCGACGAGATAATGCAGAAAGCTTGGAACTCCAGAAAAAGAATAGATGAAGCATCTCGAACCGAGAATGTGATATGATGACCCACTCCGGAAAGAAAGATGAATCACTTGTACTCAAAAATTTATTCATCATGTATAATCTCCGGAAGAAAAGAACTGAATCACCTCGAGGAAATAAGAATAAGATTTATTGTATGCTTATCCTTCATCAAATAAGAATAGATATGACACAAACTTGAGAAAATCTTCATGAACCACCAGTAGGTTTGAAAAGAACGAATGAATTGAATGATACCGAAGGAAGTGAAATCTTGAACGAACCACCGTAAGAATTGAAAATGAAAGTAGCAAAGGCACAAATTATCGGAAAGAATGAAGATACTTGAGGGGATTTAGATACAAGTGAACACAAAGATCCCGAGCTGATTAGATAATACTTGAACGATGCACCGGTATGATTTGGAGAACGATAGCTACACGCTGAGAATGAAAAATTATGACATGATGACCTTCGGAGGAAAGAAATGGAAACAACACATGAAATGCTTCGGATGGGTGAAAAGAATTCTCACAATCAAGCTAGAATCATGAATCTTGAGAGAAAGGATAAGATTTGGAGGAAAACTCTTCTTCGGTCTTCAACTGACGACGAGAAACACCACCAAAATTACTGAGATACTCCGGTAGAATGGAAAGCGAAGGGGTTGAGCCAATAATGAGAAGAGTTTGAAAGATCTTGGAGAAAGACATATGACTGATGATAATTCATTCTTATGTCAAACTTCGAAAGACTTTGGGAATGGCTCCGGGAAAATTAGAAGAGTCAGGTAAGATCCTGGAAAAAGACCTGTGGCTTAGGGCCCACTAAAAGATACACCGTTGAACAATTGATTGAAAGGGGGGATTGCACCGGTTGAATTAAATGACTTGAATGAGATAACAACCTCGAAATATCTTGAACGGGTTGAGAATGGAAACACAAGTCTTCCAAGATATCTTCAGCACTCCAGAACAAATGAATAGCGAGAAGTGAAAGATTAAGAGGTGCACCGACGTGGAAAAACATTTGAAATGAGGAAAGGGATATGATCAACACCAAAAGCTTGAATTAAAACCACCGGAGAGGAATACGAGAATGAAGATTGATGAACTTGAAGCTCGTGAGCATCTTCACGAGGGATCACCAGATCAAAACAATGATTGAAAAGAGTGAAGAGACTTCGCATGAATAAATGGATACTTGATTAAGAAATCTGAGTCCTTGAAGAAAAAGGGTGGGAGGGTGGGGAAAAACAAAGACAACTTGGGATGGATGAAACAAACACCGTTGAGAAAACTTAGAATTGATCTTGCGGATGTTGAAAATGATCGGATCCACTTGAAGAGAAGCACACCGGTTGGAGAAGAATTAACATGACAACCTCAATGATCAAAAGGATTAGTACTCCCATAGAAATATGAGAACACCACTTGAAAGGTATGGAATCAACATTTGACTTTGAAGCAACTCGAATACCACAAATAATACAAAACAAAGGATTTGGCTTGAAGAATAAGATGGAACAAACATATGATAGAGATTCCGTCCGAAGTTTTCGTGGTGGGGCCCACACGGGCTCGAGTGTACAGCACCATCATGTACAAGGCAGTGCACATGACATATGAAGTGTCCCCGAACCAGCATAGCCAAGGGTTCTTTAAGACACAACGAGACCACTGTAAAAACGACCGTGGAAAGGCGGACCACTAGACGTCGAACCCCAATCTCATATCATGCATCTGTCGAAAAGATATTCTAGGAGCTACTTGAATTCCCACTTATAAAACTCCCGAAACTTTCTGGTTATGCAATCTGGTGTTGGGGATACAGGGGAAGCAATATATCTCACCCAAACTAACAATACCTACATCCAAGTTGTATCCATCCGTCAACACATAACTAAGAAACCATATTTAAATGAGGAACAAGTCCGAAAAATCCCCATATGCATATTTTAGATTCGGTACTGTTCTGCCCTAAACACAATTTTAATGTTGTTAAACAGCAACATAAAGTGGACCATGTTAAACTAGGCATTTTTCCACCCCAAATACATATAAAGTTTATTAAATTCGGAGCTACGGTTATTTAGTTATGAAATAAATCATTTTAGCATGGCATTTAAGCAAAATAAACACAAACAGCATGTTAAACATTTTAAACATGGATGAAAATGGAATATTATTAATCTACACAATTTTCTGAGCATTTTACATATATAAAACATTTTAATCCGATGCACGGTTTATTAGTTATTAAATGCATGAAGAACAGGGGGTTTTCTTCAAAACTGCAGTCTCTGGAAATTAGCTAAATTCGCAGCGTATGAAAAAAACCTCATGGGCCGAATCTGGGAGGACTGGGCCAACAGAGAGGTGCTGGGGGAGGCATCTCACCATGGGCCTTGGCCCGGTCAGTGGAGATGGCCGAAGCAGGCCGGATCTGGTGCAACTGGGCCGCGGGGCACGCTGGGCCGAGGAGGGGCGCGCTGGGCCGCGGTCAACGCGCGTTTGGACCGGTCGAGCTCCTCTCGCTCGATGCAGGGAAGCTGCGGGCGGCGCCTGGAGGTCGACGGCGAGAGGGGAACCGCGGGGAAGGCGAGGGACGGCCGGAGGAGTCCGGGATGGGGCGGATCCCGCGGATCCCGGCCGGATCCATCGGTTCCGGGTGGCGGCGGCGGCAGAACGACTCCGGCGAAGTTCCTGGAGAGAGAGAGATCTGAGAGAGAGAGAGAGAGAAACGAGAGGGAGAGGGGCGACAGGGAGGCGCGACCTGAACAGAGGTGGTCGGTGACAGCGAAGCCCGGCGGGGTTCCGGTGGCGCGCGTTGGTGCGAGGCAGCGGCAAGGCGGCGGAGGCGCTGGGCGGCGGGGCTGGCGAACGGGAGGAGGAGGCGAGGCGCTGGGGTGCTCGGGTGCACGGGGTCGGGCCCGGTCGCGGCCGAGGGCGGGCTCTGGCGGCGCCCAGATGGGCCTGGCAGGGCCGCGGGGAAGTGGGATACAGGGGAGGCAACGTGGCGGGGCTTGAGTGGCTCCAGGCAGCGGGGACGGCGGCGCTGGCCCGTGCGGTGGCGCCAAGTGGCGAGCAGGGGCTGGAGGGGCGCGGAAATGGAGGGGAGCGGCGGCGCTGATGATTGGGCTGCGCGGAAAACAAGGTGGGAGGAAGGGGAAGGCTAAAACTAGCAAGGGAGGCATCTATATATAGAAGGGAGTTAGGGTTTGAGGGTTTGGGGCTTTTCTGGACCCTCCGATCGCGATCCCACGGCTCCGGTCGGAGGGGGGGTTTAGGTGGGCTGCAGGAGGGGTTAGTGGGCTGTGTAGAGGGGTTGGGCTGAGAAGAGAGAGAGACCCGGCAGCAGCTTACGGAGACCGAAAACGTCCGACGATAGACCGGCTATATTGCGGTTGTAGGTTTAACGGTTGGGCTATCCAATGGACTCCGAATGCGACGAAACTTGGCAGGCGGTCTGTCTACACTATAATAAGACCGCATGACAAGTTGCAACCCATTCCGAGAACATTTTTATGTCACTTATAAAATAATATTTCGGAGGTGTCGCGGGCGCGTGCAAGTGTGGTCGGGCTCAGAACGGACAACGGAGAGAACTGGGGAAACCCGAACGGATGCAAGTTTTATGAAAATATATGGATGCGATGCACATGATTCTATGAGATGAGATGCATAACAAGAACAAAATGCAAAACAAACGACAAAAACCCAACCACGAAGGAAATATCATATAGCATCTCCGGAAAAGGCAAGAGTCGGAGTTACGAATATGGAAAGTTTTATCCGGGGCATTACACATTAGGAACACACGTATTGTCTCCTTCCATCCATACGTCTATCTCGATATCTCTCGGGGCATCTTCTATCGCGCGCACACCTT
The DNA here is from genome assembly GCF_018294505.1 of Triticum aestivum. Classification (NCBI taxonomy): domain Eukaryota; kingdom Viridiplantae; phylum Streptophyta; class Magnoliopsida; order Poales; family Poaceae; genus Triticum; species Triticum aestivum. The sequence goes on from NC_057798.1 coordinate 582,521,708, forward strand.
GTCACTCGATCTCCCACCCATGTAGTCCCATCACGAGCTCCAGGGGATCTCTCTATGACAAACATACTCTCTCTCCTCCCCTTGTCTGCATTTTCTCCGTACGTCTCTCTCGACCTCTCTCCCTTGTTTGTCAGACCCCTCTGGGCCACGTGCTAGGGGTCTTCCTCTCTCGGTTCCAAACAACCACACACTATCTCCTCACCTTTCCTCCGTTGTCGAAGATGCATGTGTGATATGTTTGCATAAGACACGCATGCTTTTTCTCCACTTTTATCGTGTGTTGTCCATGTCTCTTTCACACACGCAAACACACTTTTCTCTCTCTCTCTCTCTGTCTCTCTCTCTCTCGTCAGGGACTCTGTCATGTCCATAAGCATATGGATGTTTTGAAAAGTCAAACCTCAGAAAAGTTTGACTAGGTATATGTGGAGAAAACATTTACATCTCGAACGATCATTAGATTCATCACAACATGTACTTACTTCATACTATCATTTATCTTTGGTATTGCAGATATAAGTAATTTCTTTATAAACTTGGTCAAAGTTTCAAAAGTTTGACTTAAAAAAATGCGATAACTACATTATCGAACAGAGGGAGTAGCTCTTTCTCTCTCTCTGCTATCTCTCACGGGCCTCCCCTCTCACTCAAACTCTCTATACCGACGGATAATACGCTCACTGTGTCAGCATATAGATCTGTATATTGTTTAGTTGACCGGTCAACCAATCGACATGCTGCGTTGTCAGCTCGTGTTCTGTATCTTGGTGTGCTGGCCCATGTGGCAGTGGGTGAAAATAAGTAAACTAGAGGCCCTTCTGACATGTGGTGAAGGAAACAAAGTTGAAACCACTCGGGGTAGCACCCCACACGCTAGTAAATTGAGGGCGCATTGAGGACAAACTTCTTGCGCGCGAAGGACGCACTCGCGCACAATTCACCACTGCACGGCGGCATGCACAGAAGGACGCACTCGCGCACACCCAGCACACAACACACACCAGCACACGTGTACACCGGTGTCGCCGCCGGTTGAGATGGACGGTGAGGCAGCCAACAAGCGGAGGCCGCTCGAGCCAAAACCGCATCCGACGAGCCTGGACTTCATCAGCAGCCTCCCTCACGACATGCTGCTCATCATCATCGGCCTCCTCCCCACCAAATCTGTCGTGTGGACCGCCCTACTCTCCCGGCGGTGGCGCCCCCTCTGGCGCTGCGTCCCCCTCAACCTCACCATCGACAGCTGCCTCTGCGACAGGGATTGCAAACGCATGACCGCAGTCTCCAAGATCCTTTCATCGCACCCTGGGCCAGCCAGACGCCTTGACATCCGCATGTTCCGTACCAACTGCAAGGTCCAACCCAGGTTCGACGAGTGGTTCTTATCCCCCGCCCTAGATCAGCTCGAGGAGCTCAGCTTTGAAGCTGGACAATGTCACTCTCTGCCGCCGTCCGCGCTCCACCTCACGCCAATGCTGCGCCGCGCCAGCTTAAGCTCCTGCTATCTTCCCCAGATTAATATCGTGCCCGCCCTTCTTCTCCTTCAACTCAAGCAGCTCGACCTCTTCGACGTTGTCATCTCGAAGAAGGCTATGGAGCACATGCTCCGCAGCTGTACTGCGCTCGAGTACCTTCGTCTTGAGCAGATCCACGGGTTCATTAGCCTCCACATCGCCTCGACGAATCTCCGATGGATTTATGTGTCTTGTTGGCCCCGCAACAAGACATCAATTGGGAAGAGATCACTCCAGCTATTCCATGTTATGGTCATTGAGAATGCGCCTTTCCTTGAGAGATTGCTTGTATCGGATCTAGAAGGTCGAACAAAAATTAGGGTCATTGACGCGCCGAAATTGACAGCGTTGGTGTACTCGTCTGCCAAATTCTCTGAACTCTTTATTGGATCTGTAATCGTTCAGGTACAGCACTCATCTTCTTCTCCATCTTCTTGAAATTCACATTTTTAAATTTCTTCTTGATGTATTTACGACTGTCTTCCAGAAAATGATTCCCACAAGCTTGACCCAGTCCATGCACACAGTGAAAATCTTAGCACTAAAATCTATCGGCCCCAATCTGGATCAAGTTGTTAGATTCCTTACATGCTTTCCATGCACGGAGAATCTACTCATCGAGGTGAAACTTCTTTCCTATTAGTAAACGGTAATCACAACGTAGCTCAATTTTTTCGTAATTATCCCAAATTACGATGGCAAGTGTAGTGTTCAAAACTACATCTACGCACTGCACCGAAAGAAATGTTTTTAGTATTTTTTCTCATGTGATCACCTGCATCATTTTTATGTTGTACTACTATAGTAGCCTAGGCTAGTCATAGTGGAAAGTAACTTAGACTACTCCAGTAACTCTATGGTTACCCTAAGGGCAAGTACTACCTCCGTCCTGGTTTACTCTTCCAATTTTGTAGTATCAAAATTTGACCATAGATTTAACTGACAAAATGTTAATGCATGTCACTAAGAACTATATCGTTGGATTCGTATTTGAACATAATTTTTAATGGTGTAATCTTTAGTGACATGCATTGGCATTTTCTTAGGTAAATCTATGGTCAAAATTTTATACTAAATACGAGGTAGTATTCCCTCCATCCCAAAATTCTTGTCTTACATTTGTTTAGATACGGATGTATCTAACACTAAAATGTAAATAGATACATCCGTATTTAGACAAATTTAAGACAAGAATTTTGGGACGGAGGGAGTACAAAAGTGGGCTATGTAGGCCAAAACATGTGCCAAATTCACTTGTGATGCATTTGGCATCGATGCCCCTCCATTGCTCACCTGGTGCCCCAATCTGGATCACCTACTTTGCTCCGGTGCCAAATTAACTCACGCAATGAAAAAACACTGCGTGGGAGAGAGAGAGGACTGAGGCAATAAAAAACACTAGTTAGGGAGAGTGAGAGGCTGGTGTAGTTGGTTTGATTGATTTGTTTATACATGTGGGTCTGTGTGCACAGCGGTGCCAACTCTCTCACATCGCGAGAGCGGTGCCAAAATCTTTTGATTTGACATCGATGTGTATTATGTGGCATACTTTTGTGAAATATGGCATCAGACACATAGTGGAAGGCAACAAATGCCCAAGCTCTTCACGTGCTCCTAGTTAAATGAGAGGAAACAGAAACAGAGAGAGAGAGGGAGAGAGAGAGAGTGAAAAAATATCACTAGCCAGCCAACCCTATCGTATGAGCGAATGATATTGGTACCTCTTGATGACACGGCAATCTTATGCAGCCAGCTGCTTTAATATGTTCTCTTCTTTTGCAGATAAAAAAAGAACCGAAAGTGAAAAATGCGCTGCACTATAACAATCTCATCGAATGCCTTGATCTCCATCTTACAGAAATTGACTTGATCGACTACCGAGGCAGCACATCTGAGATTAAATTGGCTAGGTTCTTTGTTCTGGAGGCAAGTGTGCTCAAGGTAATGAGGTTTGGCATTCTCTGGCGTAACAATGAATGGCGTGCTGATCACCACAAGCGTCTAACCCTAAATGACAAAGTCTCCGCAGAAGCTGAATTTGTTTTTGAAACATCAAGTGGCCAGAGACTCGAAAACTTATTTGCCCATTAGTGACTTGTCAGGGCGGTGGATTTTAGTTTGTACGATAACGCTGCATCCACCTAAAGTAACAAAAGTTCTTACGTGAACTTCCTATTAATTCCCTCTTCCTAGGTGCAGCATTACTCCTAACATTTGTAATATCAGTTTGAAACTTGTAATATTGCCGTGTCCTATTCCTGCATTTTCAAAAACTTGCAAATCAAACAGGTCCTGAGTTGGTGATGATGTTGTGCCTCCCATCTTTCACCAATAGCCGTCAGATCTAGATCTGACGCATACAAACCAAGCTTCTCCATTTTTGCAAAAAGATGCCCGCACTTGTTCCCTATTTACAAAAACTCCTTGTCTCTCACAATCAGCCTTATCTCCTCCCCACCACATCTAGAAGGCCGTGGAAAAATCTGGCGCAATGGCCGCTGCCGGAGCCATCCACCCCCAATCTTGGTGTTCCGTGCAATGCACGGGCATCTACACACGGGAAATTATGTTGAACAGGGCTAGTTGTAAGCAGGATAGCTCTACAGCCATGATGATAGTGACTGCGGACGGTGAGGCTGACTATGGTATGCCGAACACGGCGCCTATACTCAGGTGTCATCTCCGGCGCAGGGTCTTGTCACTTCACTGTGAGGATCAGCACGTAATAATTTGACCAACGGGTAGTACAGTGCTAGTACTCCTAGGAGTACAACATTGGTAGTACTACTACTAGTACTAGTAGCACCACCGTATGGATTTAGGAGTACTACCACGTCCATCTGGATTTTAGTATTTGACTAGCAATATCTAGTAATGCATGTCACAAAAAATGTACTACTCCCTCTATAAATAAATACATGGTGTTTTATTACTATCGGCGAGAGAACTTAATGTTTTCTTGCTAACTTGAGTCTTAATAGGATTACATGCAATGAACTAAACACTGCATGTCATGTTTGGTAGTCTCAAGTCATTGAAAGCATGCACAGCCCACATCTCTCATTGGTTGATATGTCACGAAATAAGAAACAAGGAGGGAGTTAATGCACCGTGCCTAAGTGTTTTGGGATTATTTGGTTTTCGTAATGTGACTTACACAACATTTTTGTTTACATGCATTAACATTTTATTAGTTAAATCAAAGGTCAAAACTTGGCGCAAAATGCAAAGGGGGCCAATAAACCAGTAAACATCAAACTTCTCTTGTTTGGCCCCAACTAGAGGTCTGGTGAGATGACTATACTGCACCAGCACGGAGGGGGCGTAGCTTCATTGACTTATGGCAACTGCCTTTGGGTGAATGACATGTGGGACCAGGGGGTGGTTGGCCCACCCATCATATAGCCAAAGGCAGGTGCAGTAGAGGGCCGAGGAGTAGTACGAAATCCTACACACCTACGCACGCTAACCAAGGGCAAGAGTGATCACTTGAATCGCAAGATCAGTTGACTACTGCTACCTCTGTCCTAGTTTATTAGTCTCCTTTGTAATTTGTGCTAAATTTTGACCAAAGATTTAACTAACAAAATGTTGATGCATGTCAACAAAAATTATATTTTTGGATTCGTATTTGAACATAGTTGTCAGTGATATAATTTTTAGTAACATGCGTAAACATTTTGTTAGTTAAATCTGTGGTCAAAATTTGACACGGATTACAATGGGGACCAATAAACCAGGACGGAGGTAGTAGAAGCTAAGCTGGACCCATGGAGGCGATGAGCGCGAGCATCAGCCGGCTGTGCCAGATGGTCCATGACGCCGGCCTGCGGCCCGGCAATGAGGAACGTCTCCAGGTAGTATTGCTTGAGGCCGGCAGGGCGAGGGGCCTCCTGGACGACAACTTCTTCTCCTTGTTCGACGAGGTCCTCATCGGTTTCCTCGACAAGTTCACCATCGTCAAGAAGCTCGCGGACGACTTTGACGTGAGCCTCCAGCCGACGCGCCCAAGCTCTATGATGCCCGCCACCCTCAATGGCCACTATGGTGACAACCTCTTCGACGCACTGGTGGCCCTACGACTGCCCACCGTCGCGCCGGAGAATGTCCACCTCGAGGTCACGCTCGCCGCGCAGCGCCTGGCGCAGCAAGACACCATCGACATAATCACCCACGTCTACGCGCATGCAAGAGGAGGACAGGACGCTGGCCTTCTTGGACCGCAGGGCAACCTTGGACGGCACTGTTCAGAAGCACGTTGAGGTCGCCGCCAACGCCGCTGCTCCTCACACGTCGGTTGGTGACCCGGTGCACTAGGGCGTGAGGATGTCGTTGATGGATCCGTATGTATTTTTATCTTTCTGTCAAATCCATGTAGTAGTATATGATACTACAGTAATTATCTTACCTTTCGCATCAACTTCATAATTTTCGTACGTACTCCATGCATGAATGGCGCCAGAACCAAACTTCTCATTACTCTAGGAAAAATTGTTATTTTCTATCTATTGATCGCGCCATGGAGCAGAACCAAATTTTACAAGTTACGAGTTCAAAAGGAAAAGCCTGCCGTGTTCGCGTTGCACCCCCACACGGTTGGTCCGGCACGCCGCTCAAGCGGGAATGCGTGCGGTGTTGCATTTTCACTTACAAGTGGGACCGTAGTTGAACAAACCGACTATCGGCAAACCCCCACCCTGCCCACCGCGTGATGGCTGAGAAAACAGGAGGGAGAAGAGATGGTTGTAGCATGGACTCCAAGAAAATTGGTGTCGGATGGGAGTCATGTGGGTGGCGTGTACCGTACTGCTAGACGTGAATGCTAGTTATGGCCCATGCCACCCCACTATATCAAGCCTATATCGAGGTACAGTACGTAGAACAAATTTCTTGCAGTCCGTGCTCAGCACTCCTCTATCTCTCTTCTCAGCCAGCCAGTGGACGCACGGAGCCCATCGTCTGTTTGCTCACATGTGGTCCCACATGTCAGTGAAAACGCAAGCGGACCCACTGAACCTGCACATCTTTCACCTCGACATGCTGGTGATGAAAAACAAATCCAAGAAAGATCTTTGGTGGCGCTTTTGGAGTTACTCAAGAGTAGTAAGATTCTATTTACAGTTTAACCCAAGATGCACATCTCATGGCTTCAACTACCACTCTATTTTCTTTCATGACATGACCTGGATGCTGGATGTCCCATGTGTCGGCAAAAGGAGGAAACACCCGACCAAATCTTCGGTTGTGCTCTCGGATTAGACTAGTTGTGCTAACTTAAAATTTTTATTGTGTACTCCCTCCGTTCCAAAATACTTGACTTCCATTTGTCCAAAAATGGATGTGCCTATATACTAAAACATGTCTAGATACATATATATTTTGATAAATACTACCTCCGTCCGGATTTATTGGTCCCCATTATATTTCGTGTCAAATTTTGACCATAGATTAAACTAACAAAATGTTTACGCATGTCACCAAACATTATATTTTTGAAAACTATGTTCAAATACGAATCCAATGAGATAATTTTTCTTGACATGCATTAACATTTTGTTAGTTAAATCTTTAGTCAAAATTCGACACAAACTACAAAGGGTACCTATAAACCAGGACGGAGGTAGTAGAACGGAGGGAGTAGAATGGATGCAAGTTTTTGTATTGGGAAGAAGAGTACATCCATATATTGATAGAGCGTTGGAGTTGGCCTTACAAGTGGGACCACAGTTAAGGAAACTGACTATCGGCAAACCCCCACCTCGCCCGCCGCGCGATGGCTGAGTTAGAGAAACGATGAGGTTGAAGAGATTGCTCTAGCACGCACTCCAAGAAATATGGTGTCAGATGGAAGTCGTGCTGGTGGCGTGTGCCGTACTCCTGGATGTGAATGCTTGTTCTGGCCCATGCCACCCTACTACTCCTACTACTTACTAGTAGTATATAGTACTACTAGTATCGAGGATTCGAGGTGTTGGTTATGTAGTACAGCATGGCTACAGTAAAAACATCCGCACGACGCGCGAAGCATGTGAAGCTAGTACATATAGTGTACTACTATTGTTGATTGGCTTCATCTGATAACCTGTTGCAATGCACGTACAATTATGTATTCAGAAAATATATTTTTTGCCTCGTCGCACCACTCACTCACAGAAGCAACTCGAAAGCCATTCATAAATTTAGTAAGTTTATCACAGGCATATCATTTTATTACATACAACAGGTCATCAACCCACATCGACAACGAGGATACATTATAAATACTAAAGTTTTCACCACACAACAAATAACAAGCAATGAAATGAACTTCAACTCAACCATTCCTCGGCGTTGGAAACGCTTGCTTTGAACCACAAGTGATTCTCTGGGATGGGCCATCCATTGTTGATCTGGAGACCAATGCAGGACTGATCATCCAGGCTAAAGCGGCCTACTATATCAGTACCAGGGTAGGGAACCACCCAAATGTCCGAGGTATAGACACATTTGCTTCTCATAAATGGTAGTAATGTTGTGTCAATAGCAGTTGGATCGCCTTTCACCATCATCGGATAGTTTTGTCCAAGGAAGAGCGAGTTTTCTCCAAGACTATCAATTCTGTACCAGGGAGAAGGAGTTGGCGCTAGCACACTAGTATCCATCCTGAATACCATGCAACGGGTGTTGGAATAGGCCCGGAGAGTGTGACCATGGGAGACTACACCTGCTTCCTTAGCAGTAACATCATCAGTGGGATGTATACACACGAGAAGAGGTGATCCATCGGAATTAGTTGCCAGGCGCCAAATAGTATATGGGCATTGCTCGTTCTCATGCTCGTGATCATCACCATCATCATCTCCCCCTTGGTTATAAAAATCTTCAAGTATAGGTGGTGGAATGTTCACAAGACCTTGGAAACACAAGAAGAAGGTTAATTAGTAGGGCTGGCCATAGTGGGGGTAACATAAATAGTGTCATGCACTTGGGACTCGCAAACATGCTTATGTGGTAAGCAATTAAGGAAGAGAGAGATGGTTATAGTAACATAGGTAGATACCATAACATAATAAATGTGATGCTACTATGTGTCATGCATGGCAATAAATGAGACCACCTATGATACTAATCTAAGATACTATGCACTATAGAGGTAGTAACATAAACTAGTAACATATGCATGTTACTAGTCTAAGTTACTCCCCACTATGACCAGCCTAAAGGGAAACTTGCTAACCCGCATGCATGTGGATGAAACAATTATAATTACGGTGGAAGACAAACGTACTGAAACAACGAGGATTCCATGCAAAAACAGTGCCACGAGTGGTGGCAGCAAACACAAGGCCCTCGTATTGAATTGCATCACAGTACCCATCTATGTACAGAAACTGATTTTTGAGCAATATCCATCCAGTCAAACCACTGACGACGGCAACAAGCTTGTCGAAGATAGCAACAACTTCATAGTTGTTGTAATTCCAAGAGCGGTTGGGGACACGAGAAATTGCAATCTTCCATAGAAGACAGTCACCATGATTGTATTTGAACGTGCGTACAATACCGGTGTGCTCAACCTCTGGGCAGTCTGCTGAGATTTTTGGAAGTGGAACCCGGTCACGAGTGTACACATTCACAAGTTCCCACTCGTAGTTGGACCCAATGTAAACAACCCAATCTCCATTTGCACCTGCCCAAGCCTTGCCCTCAAGAGATGGCATCTTAGCATCATACATATCATTATCAAGCGGCATCAACTTGCATAGTGTGAGGCCTCCGTCGTGACGGCGCCAGTCATCAGGGTCACGACGAAGAAGATAGGGGAGATCAAACCGCTCCTTGACTCTTGGGTTCCTTGTAATGATGTTATTAGTTGAGTCGAGAATGGGCTTGAACGAACCTGCCATGCTAGCCGAGGTGATGACGTCGCACCGATCAATGAGTTCCTCCACCACATCATCTTTCAGATCGGGGCAAGAATAACAGGGTCGTTTCCGTCCTGTTCCCTCCATGGAGAAGACGATCGAACAATGGCAGAAGAAAGGGTGAAGGGCTGAAGGAAAATGGAGGAGGGAGAGGAAGAGCGTGCGACAACAGTTCCAAATCAAGAGGGAAAGGCGAAGAGTCGGTGGACGGTTGCCAGTTTGCCACGGTTCATGAAGGGGCGCCCCGGCCTACATGTCGGTTCAGAAATACTCCTACTACTCGCCGTCGTCTCACTGATATGTGGAACGGGACCACATGTCAATGAAACATGGTGTGTAATTTCTCGTGCAAAATGCGATCTGGCCGCGTTGGCCCGAGGTGCCGCATTAGTTATTGGCCTTTATTTTTTTAATGGCATGCCGTTCAATTTTGAAGCACGACTAACTGGTACTGTACACAGAGAAAATATAAACTACTCTACCACTACTCCACCTCCAGTACTAGTAGTATAAAGAAGATATATAGGCTGGAGCTTCAGTGCTTTCTTGCCAAGGGCTGCCCACTTGCTTCTCACACTATGTCGCGACCGGTTTTCCGGGTATTAAATTCCAGAAAATGGCCGTTGTGCTCACCAGCCCCAGGATTACTGTTAGCTGATGAGACACCGACTTGATACAGAATTTCCAAGCAAAAGCAAAATGTGCAGTACAAGACCATTCTGGTCTGTGAGTACAACAAATGGTTCTAGTGGTTGATGGCGGAAGCGCTTTGTGAATCATCAGTGTCTATGGAACTCCATTTCCCACAGGAACAGCTGACCAGGTTAACTCCTATCTTCGCGAGGCTGCTACCACCACCGCTTAGGTTCCGGGGCTGTCATCGTGTCGCTCCTCTCCGTGCAGGAAATCTGGCCAAGACAATAGCCAGGGACAAGCCAGTGAGTACTTTGAATGTACTCGCAAACATTATGAACACGGGTATAATATAAATGATAATCATGTACTGAAATGTTCTATAATCACATCGTCAGTCATAAATAAAGATCTTTTATGCATGCAAGCAGGTTATTTATGTGTAACATGATATGCAATAATGGAGTGGAAATAAAATGCCACAGTCGGGCGTCTGTGCGACACCACATAAAGGGCTTATAAATAAATAACAAGCAATGCCACAGTCGGGCGTCTCAGCGACACCACATAAAGGGCTTATAAATAAATGACAAGCAATGCCACAGTCGGGCGTCTCAGCGACACCACATAAAGGGCTTACAAATAAAAGACAAGCAATGCCACAGTTGGGCGTCTCAGCGACACCACATAAAGGGCTTATAAATAAATGACAAGCAATGCCACAGTCGGGCGTCTCAGCGACACCACATAAAGGGCTTACAAAACAAATAATCACAATGAGTATCCAGGTGGTAGAACCGTCCCAGGGATACCCAATAATTCAGATAATAGAATGGGTTAGTCCATAATAAACATAAACATATTTATCACAAGTCATCAGTCATGATCCACGTTCGGGTTTAGTAGGTTTTTCCTCCGAAGACCGACACTAAGACCGACACTTGACCCATCCCAGATTGTAGTCCTTAACCATGGACACAGCTATTCAAATAGGTTTAATCTCTACAGAGGGTATACTCTTTACCCACGAGTAACGGATTCCTTTAGTCCATCGGGACTAATTCCGTCTACGGTCTTTTAAATGAAAACGCACCTGACTTGCACACACCCGCTTAACTTACCGGTGTCTGGAATCACCCACGACACTCGTTAAGCAAAACACTAAGTGGGGAGGATACAACCTCCATTAGCATGGGATCACAAAATTTATATCGCGCGCAAAACTGGGGAAGCTACCCCCTCGGCTACAACCGAAACACCCATGCCCCCTGACCGGATGACTGGCTTTAATCCATGGCCTTGGTACCCTCATCCCGGCCCCTCTGTATGGTGTAGGCTAGAAAGGGGTTGACAAATTACTGAACCGTACCCTACCTGTTGTAGGGACAAGTGGTAGTACGAAACAAATATGGGGGTTACTGGAACAAGACTCGATCTACGGTCGACTCAGGAGGTTTATAATTTCCCAGCATGATTAGCATAATGAATGTATTTCATCCAACAGACAGAATCACCACTCATCATACCCCTCATGCCATGCCGGACACACTCGTCTCGACGAGGAACTAGGGACAAGCTCGGGTCTACCGAAGACAGAGACATTCCCGTTTTCCTTCCGGTAGGCACGAAAGGCATACAAGGATGACCACTATCACAAGCCTATCCATTTCCAACAGCAAGGAAATTTCCAATAAGCATTCATGCACAAGGTCACATCACCACATAAAATAATGAGTTCCACGTATTGAGGTGGTGTCATAATCGTGTCAAACAATGCACGCAAAATATTATGCCAGGGTTCAGAATGCTTGCCTTCAATGTGTGGAAAGGCAGGGTGCACTCCAAAACTTTTGAAAGTTTGCTTCTCTCTCTCCAAATTCCTATTTTAAATAAATTTGAATTAACACACAAATTAAAAAACAGCACAAAAAGTTGTTTTGAAAATTTTTCAAATAAATCTGAAAATAAACTAGATTAAATTTGAGAGAGGTAGGGAAAAGAATCAATTCATTTGGAGTTGTCATTAAAAAGATACAGGCAGTCAAAGTTGTGGTCAAAATATGTTTTTAAAAAGAAAATAAAACAGAAAAAGAAAAACGATTCGGACCGACCACGTCGAAGGCCTATTCTAAAAATACGTTTCCACTTATTCCCGCGTGGATCGACACTGGGTCGCTGACAGTGGACCCGCCTGGCCCACTGGTTAGGTTTGACCAGTCCACGTGCGCGTGCCTCCTCTGGCCGAAACAGAGGCGGAGCTCCGGCGAGGCTCGCCGGCGAATGATGGCACCATTCGGAGAACGGAGGCCATCCGCGTGCTCAGGGATCAAGACGGTCACTCCGGTGGTTGATATGGTCTCTGGGGTGGACTGAGCTACCGGCGGTGAGCTTCGCGGCGGACGGTGGTCGTCGGGCAAAGTGATTTTTCTCCCGCAATGAGTCCCGATCAAAATCGAGCAGGGGGATGGATTCATGAGGGGGAGAGGGAGTTTCTGGTGAAGAGAGTGGAGAGGGGGAGGCTCTGGTGGCGCCGGAATGGCCGGGGCAGTGGCGGCGGCTGCGGTTGCCAGAGATGGGGAAGAAGGCCTCCCTCCGATGATTGCAGGCTGTGGGGGTGCCATGAAGGTGGCCTGCGGTTGCCTCCGTGCTCTAATGGGTTTGGGGGCCTCCTTATATACCGCAACAAGGACGGTTAGCGGCGGCCGGATAAGTTCATTGGCGAACCGCCTCCCTGTAGCGTCAGGGCGTCGTGGCGACGACGAGAGCTAGAGGACACTCGAGAGGATGAGGATGAGCTGTTCCAGGGGCAGGTGGCGAGCGGGAGAGGCCTGGGCGGCACTGACCTGGCAAAGGCGCGCTGCGGACGCCGGCGTGCCGCCAAGGGCTCTGATAGTGGTGCTGCGGGGCACCAGGGCTGCTTGGCGCGTTCTGGTGAGAAGGGGAGTACGTGGCGCGGCTCTGTGGTGTGGGCAAAACCAGGGGCGCGACGTGGCGGCTCGAGAGCGGCACGTGCAAAACGCGCGCTCTGCTCGCGCCCAGAGCACGCACGGGACGTGCTCGACGAAATGTTAGGGCGTGTTAGAGGTCTCGGGTGAGGCTGGGAATCAGCAGACCTAGGTTATGAGTAGCTAGGAGTCTATTGGACAAGGTAGTTAGGCAAGGGAAGCAAGATCACAGTGCAAGCTAAGACTCATGTCAAAACTGGTCATGCCTACAGGGTGCTCGACAGAATGCCACATGCACCTAGGCATCTCTTGGGCTGGCCAAAACTTCCAGAGTGGGGTCTCTTTAGTTGAAAGAGAGGGTGGTGAGGTTAGTTTGTCCAAAGCACAAACTTGCTAGTGCAAGTTTTGCAAAACATCAGTTTTGGACAGAAAGAAGAGGGCATGGTTGCATGAACTAGAATTGCTCCAATGAGTCCAACCTATTGGACTTAAGGTTCTAGCAGGGAGGGCTACAAGTGGGAAGAAGAATCACAGCAAAAGGAGCAAGTTAAAATATAGCTGTAGTACAATCCATCCAGTTGGACCAGAATGAAGAAGAGGTTGATACACTCAATTTTTCCAAAGAACATCCCTGGATTTTTGCATATAATGGAATAATATGCTCCTACTGACATCCCAAAATTTTGGTAGAAGTTATAAAGAAATATTTAAATAGGTTGTAGTGCAAAACAGTCTACTGGACCAGATTTGAAAATTAGGGGTAGAACTCAAAATATCCAAGGAATGAGACATGTTTTTGCATAAAAATGTTCTATAAACATCTCATGACCTCTCCAAATTTTGGTGGAATTTTTAAATGAATTTATCAAAGGGTTGCAGTGTAAAAGAGGCCTTGAAGCTTAGAAAAATCATTTTTACAGAAATAAGGCATCAGGGTAAATAATTATGCAAATAATCCTACTGATAAAAGAATTGTTTTATTTGAGAGGATAAGACAGTCCAATAAAATTGGGAAGCTTTTCACTTGAGGTAAAAACTCCATAAAAATAAAGGGAAGAATGGTTCCGAAATCAGAAGGAAAATACAGAAAATAAAAGTTTTAGTTTCTAGGCAAAATTTTAATTAATAAAACAAGGTTAAAAATTTTGGGGTGTCATAGCACTACCCCCTTTAATAAAAAATCTCGTCCTCGAGATTTGTTAAGAGCGGTTTTGAAAAACAAATACCCCACGGTTACGTGTTTTTGCAAGCAGTGAATGAGTTCGAGCGGTTGTGAGTCTGCTACCATGGTGCTGTGTGAAATAAAATGATCCACGTCGTGATAAGATATACGATGCAACAACTCAGGGAAAAGAAATCTCACTCTAGGATTTTTCGCTAGAGAACAATAGTAATATAATAGAGTCAAACTGCAACAGAACTACTCACATTAATAGAAACTAAATAATTTACTCACCACGAAAACTCGGGGTACCACGCATAAGTTACAACTTATAAATAAAAGTTGCAATAATAAATACAGCAGCGACGTCTATAATGCAAACAGTAACTGGACGGGGTCCCTAGAAAACGTCTCTAGTACTGGGACACACTCCTCTTCTATCGGGGGAAGTGGATTGACCAGTCGATGAATGCGTCTCTCTTGGTCGGGCCTCAGTGATCTGCCGATGGCGATCTGAGGATTTAAATCCGCGAGGCTCTAGAGATAACCCATCACACGTTGGGTTTCTTGAGCGATGACGTACTGGACAAGATTGGCCAGTACTGGGTCTCCCTCAATTCGTCCGCCGGCAAAGGATGTTACTTCCCCGGGTGTTGCACGGCTCGGAAAGTAATAATACCCTCGTTCGCTGGCATAGGGTACCGCGAATCAAAGGCGAGCAAGCGCTTCGTACGTAGCAGCTTCTATGGCCATATGCGTGGTCGGCATAGATTTCCCCACGAAGGAGACCTCTGTTGGGTCTTGGTTTGAGTCCACGGGAGGGATGTGTACTGCTGCCCAATATGTCGAGGTGGACCGGGTGATTCTTGATTTGAACAGCTCGTACTGGGGTGGCTGGGTAGAACCCATGGTACTGCAGGTAAAATCCCACAATATTTTGACAAAGCTACCTGGGGTTGCATGAGGGGTTCTTAGATAAATACTAGGGCTCGGCATGGCAGGAAATGGTGCACAAGGTGAGAGGTGCTTGGCAAGGTCACGCGGTGGCCTTTTTATAGCACTGGAGCTGGGTTGTTTTACCGTGGTGAAAGTTAATGAATTTGCCCGCTCCGCTCCAAGGTTCGGGGTCAAAGCCACAGATACACACATCTCACTAAAGTGACGTATCACTGTGGGGGTCGTCGAGGTGGTTTTTGGTAACTGTGCCTGGGATAGAATTGTATACCGCATGCTGACATATCCATGCAAGGCTACTATTTAAAACAGAGGCATGACAACAGGCTGCGTTTATTTACAAGGTCACACGATTACAAAGCGGGGATACACTGGGACTCGACACTGCTTGGTGACTTAGTCTACCTCGTTTATATCTAAACGGGCGTGCCTTGTGGACGTCGAGGTTTCTCCACGGGTCTCACCGTTGGAATTAGTCGGAGATGGTGGAGGGACTGCAGGGTCAGAGTAGCGATGATGACCATCGCGGGGATTGTTGGCCACAATCCCGTTGGAGTGTGCTCCCAAAATATGACGAAGTACTTCTGGGGTCATCAAAGCATCTTGGTTGATGGATGGGGCTGACCTCGGGGTCTCGATCGGGTTTCCGAACAGCACGACAGGGTTGTCGGCGTCGGGCTCGTTTTCTTCTCTCGCCGGGGCTCGATGAACCAGCTCTCCACGAGCAGCGATCAGATCAATGGTGATTTGATCGAACAGTTCCTCTAGTGCACGTACATAGCGCACTAGGTGCAGCAATGCAGGATCCGTCTTGTGATCTCCGTTGGCAACTTGGGGTGTTCTACCAAACCCTTCACGTCTGGGGTAGTAGTGGAACGAGCGACAGTTAACTCTGGGCGACAAGTGTTGGAGATGAACTATAGCCTCTCGTGCCGCTAGCTGGATGGCTTGTGGTTCGAAGGAAGTTGTCCTTCCGGTGAACCTGTAGGGGTGTTCTGGCGATAGACCCCTACCGTAGATGTGCACAGTAGCCCAGAATTGACGGCTTTCACCGCCCATGGGTCCTTGGTACACAACATATTCTGGGGGCTCTTCTAACGCGTAGGCACGACGGGTGAGGTTTGCGAGTATGGTCACAAAACCTCCAAGGTTGGTTGTTGTGGTCTCATTGTGCACGACGGGGCCAGGCATTATGGCTCGGTTTGGGGTAGAGGCTGTGCTGTGCTGGGTTGGGGCTAGCGTACCCTTTTTATAGGAAAAGGGGACGGAGTCTTCCTTCGCACGCTTGCGAATGAGACATCTTGGGTGCTGGTCACTAGTGCGTGATTGACAGGCTAGGTTGATAGGTTGGGCACCGACTGCCAAAAGTGTCGGGGTCACTGTGTGGCTATCTTGCACGAGAAGCTTGGTTGGGGTTTGGTTAAGGTCTGGTGGGTTGGTTTGCCTAAGTTTTTCGACCTGGCCAAGATAGAATTAGCCAATGGTCAGTGTCGGTGTCAAAACCGGCAGATCTCGGGTAGGGGGTCCCGAACTGTGCGTCTAGGCGGATGGTAATAGGAGACAAGGGACACGATGTTTTACCCAGGTTCGGGCCCTCTCGATGGAGGTAAAACCCTACGTCCTGCTTGATTAATATTGATGATGTGTGTTACAAGAGTGGATCTACCACGAGATCAAGGAGGCTAAACCCTAGAAGCTAGCCTATGGTATGATTGTTGTTCGTCCTACGGACTAAAGCCATCCGGTTTATATAGACACCGGAGAGGGCTAGGGTTACACAGAGTCGGTTACAATGGTACGAGATCTACATATCCATATCGCCAAGCTTGCCTTCCACGCCAAGGAAAATCCCATGCGGACATGGGACGAAGTCTCCAATCTTGTATCTTCATAGTCTTGGAGTCCGGCCGACGATGATAGTTCGGCTATCCGGACACCCCCTAGTCCGGAACTCCCTGAGTAGCCCCTGAACCAGGCTTCAATGACGATGAGTCCGGTGCGCATGTTGTCTTCGGCATTGCAAGGCGGGTTCTTCCTCCGAATAATTTATAGAAGATTGTGAACACCAGGATAATGTCCGGCTCTGCAAAAATAAATTCCACGTACCACCGTAAAGAGAATAATATTACACAAGTTCAATCTGCTGACGTATTTTGTGGCGTGACGTCACACCACTACCAAGCCTTTACTAGAATCGTTTTTATTGTACCACCTCAGCGCGTTTAGCGAAGCAATTTTCTTGGCATGTCTTGTCGAAGCAGAGATCGTGTTCCCCTTATTCCGGGATTCCCATCAATACGGACGTGGGTAAGCCAACCTCGCCATTGATTGCGGCGCTTGGGGGATAAGCGAGTTTTATCAGGCCAGTGGGGACGCATGTTTGTGTCCGCCCATATAAGGGGATAAAGATCCAACCCTTTTACCTGCGCCTTCTTCCTCCTTGGCTTATCCGACTCCGTGAACTCGAGCTCCAGCGCCCAAGTCCGCACTTCTCACCTCAACCTTCTCCAACTATGTCCGGAGCGGGAGGCAAGTGGATGGCCTCCTCCGTCATGGAGGGGCAGATCCAGAAGCTGCGCAACGCCGGATATTTGTCCAGCAACATCGCGCACCGGCTCCCTGACGAGGGAGAGCTCATCTCCACCCCCAGGCCCCATGAGAGGGTAGTATTTCTTGCCCATTTCTTCCGCGGACTGGGCTTCCCACTTCATCCCTTTGTCCGGGGGCTCATGTTCTACTACGGCCTGGATTTCCAGGATCTGGCCCCGAATTTCATCCTCAACATCTCGGCGTTTATCGTCGTGTGCAAGGCCTTCCTCTGCATCCAGCCCCACTTCGGCTTATGGCTCAAGACCTTCAGTGTCAAGCCGAAGGTTGTGAAGGGCAGTCAAGCGGAGTGCGGAGGCGCCATGGTGGGCAGGATGTCCCATGTTACTTGGTTGGAGGGCACTTTCGTGGAAACCATTAAGGGGTGGCAATCGGGGTGGTTCTACATCACCGAGCCACATGACCCTGAATGGGCAGCGGCCCCCGAATTCAGATCTGGCATCCCTACACGGCTCACCTCCTGGAAGGAGA
The DNA here is from genome assembly GCF_018294505.1 of Triticum aestivum. NCBI lineage: Eukaryota > Viridiplantae > Streptophyta > Magnoliopsida > Poales > Poaceae > Triticum > Triticum aestivum. Next base: position 582,539,898 of record NC_057798.1, read on the forward strand.
GTGGCCAGATTTGGGGTGATTCGGAGGAGCTGACCGGACTCCAAGCCTGTATCCAAAAGCTGGTGGACAAGAAGCTCAAGCTTGTCAACGTAGTCCAGGTCATGCTCATCCGCCGGATTCTCCCGTGCCAACGACGGGGTTTCAACATGTGGGAGTTCGATCCGGCGCAGCACCAGACTCTGTGCGGGCTCTTCGACACTACGTACGAAGATGTCTGGAAGGTGCTGTTCAAGGGCGCTGAGGCTCCCGCATCCGCTACAGAAGATCGCGGATTCAGCTCGCAGCGTCCGGCTGACGAGGTAAGTGGTTTTGTCCTTTACGGAATGCTCGTTTTCCATAGTTTGACTCTATGCGGGATCTAAACTCCCTTTACCTTTTATAGGACTGGCTGGCGAAGGCCGAAAAGACTATCTGTCCGGCCCCATTGCCAGAGGACCCAGCGGACGCCCGCCTAACGGGACTGCTGGTTCCGGCACCCCACGTGGTGCCGGAGAAGAAGGCCAAGAAGAAGGCCACGGTTACTCGAAAGAGTTCCCGTTTTCAGGTGTTATCGGATGATGACTCCGAGGCCGACTCCTCCCACAAAGGCGAGGAGGATAAGAAGAAAGCCTCTCTCCCAGCGGGGGGAGGGAAGAAAAGGAAGGCTTCCCCTACGGTGGAGGCCGAAGGGTCCAAGAAGGGAAAAACTCTTTCCCCGGACTGCTCTGCCAACGCCAATGACGACGACGAGGACTGGCCTCCAAGGGCCAAGCCCCTGGCGAGATCGTAAGTATCCGGACTCCCGAATAACTTCATGGTTTTTCTTTTCGCCACATAATGTCTTTCTAATGCCGCATACAACCCTGCAGTCCGCCCAAGGATGATCTTCCCGCTTCGTCGAGCGGGTCCTTAGGTGCGTCGGATATGGATTCTCTTCCGACTGCCTCCACCCCCCGTGATGCGGACGATGCCGAGGTGGGATCCCGGGAAGGGACCCACCTGGAGGCAGAGGCCCTGGAGGTGTCACAGGACAACCTCCCGGACTTTGCACCGGACTCGGCCCCGGAACCCATAGTGGCTCCGGAGTCCGGCGGGCGACCCCTTCGTAAGAAGGGCAAGACCGTGACGCCGGCAGCCTCCGTCCAACCGGAGGAGCCGGATAACTTGCTGGAGGCGCTCAATGGCGCCTCCATTGAAGAGGAACACAGCACTGTTATGAGTGCGGTGATTCAGAAGGTTCAGCTCGCCAAGAGCGGGCTGACCGAAGCCTGCAGCAGCCTTCTAACAGGCTTTGAGGTAAGAATTTCGATATATATAAAATGGTACCGCATAGACAGTAGCCCCTGATGCTCGGTTCAGTGTTTGGAAAGAAAAGCCGCACTGAGGATCTGAGAAGATATACGCAGGAGTCATAAAAAATATGTCAATATGGGATTGCAGGCTGCGCTGTTAACCTCTGCCGCACTGACTGCGGAGGTCAATACTTTGAAGGAAAGCCTCGAGCGGTCCAAGAACGAGCTCGGCCGTGCCAAGAAACACCTTATTAAAATTGTACCTTACAGAAAAGGATTTTGGTTGCAAAAAGAATGACAAGGATAACGTGGGTATTGCAGGGGCCACTAACGAGGTGGCGACCCTGAAAGAGGCGGTGGCCGCGGCCGAATGCAATGCAGCCGTGGAGTGCACCGAGCGAGAGAAGCAGGAGGCGCGGGTGGCGGAGGTACAGCAAGAGCTCCAGGATCTCGTGAAAAAACATGAGAGCCTGGAGCATGACTCGAAGACTCGAGAGTCTGAGCTTGCAACAACTCTTGAGAGTGCCAAAGCCGCTAAGGCCGAAGCCTACAATGCCCTCCAGGAAATCGAGACGTTGAAGAAAATAGCAGCGGGTAAGGCATTTTTCATGCAAAGTAAGCATGTGAGTGTTAATTACCTGTTGCTTACCCGAATTCGGAGCTCTCCACGAGCGTTCGCAGATCTTCCTTGCAGAGTGTCCGATGCTGCCGCGTTCTACCAGGCCGAGGAGGGGAGCTCGACGGAGAAGGTCTTCTGGTCTCAGTATGCTGAGGCCGGACATCCGGTGCCCCTTAGCGACCAGCTGAAGCAGCTGGTCGAGCTCCACAAGGCGGCCGAACAGGCCATGAAGGGCCTCATAGTTCGGTTGTGGCCTAAGGAGGCCATGCCTGGGAGCTACTACGGCCTGGTGCGGTGGCTGGTGGATGCATGCCCGTGGATGAAGTCATCAATCACTCCGCCTGTATTGAAGGTGCCCATCGGGCCCTTGCCCGCGCAAAGGTGCACTGGGGCAAGATGGATGCCCAGAAGCTCGTGACGGACCCGCCACCGCAGGGCAAGGAGCATCACACGCCCGAGATGTATTATAAGAGTGTGCTGAAGGGCGCCCGCACTATTGCGGGTGAGTGCTCAAAAGATGTAATATTTGAGTATACTCGCATTTTGTTATCCCGTGTGCTGAAAACTTAGTTCATTTGCGCTAAGCAACGCATTTTAATTTAAAATATTACCTTCTGTGCGGCTGTTTATCAAATCTGAGAGATGGCAAGTCGTCGGCTTCAGCCCCCATGCCACGAGTGCTGGGGTGTTTGGGATAAATTTGAGCACTCTTGTTCCCATATTTGGGTCCATCTAGGGAGGCGCTCAACACAACGAACAAGGCAACCGGACTTATAATGCTTGAACACTCTCACTTAGCCACAGAATTCTATAATTTTAAATTTCGGCGAAGCCCCTAGTCTTCGGAAGGCCGAATTTGGGGCGCTATCCACGCCTGGGCCGGACAAAGTCGGCTCCTTGCTCGAAGCGGCATAAGTCTTTAAGGACTCACAAAAAACCTCTCGAACAGTGACCAGCTTCGCCTCATCATGACGGTCAGTTTTAGCTTTCTCCACTGAGGCGCTCACCCAGCTCAACTGGGGCGCAATCGCAGTGGTTCTCCCAGTGCTACCTTAGCCGATACAACGGAACGTAAGGTACCAAAACATGGGAGCCGGACAAACCCAACTATTGACCCAAGACATGATTCGGAGCCGATGCATATAATGCTATAAGTTCGGGGTGCCACACTTGTGAAAGTGTTCGGACTTATCACACCATGATGCGGGAAACATAAGCCCCTGGTGTATTTAGCCATACCAAAATGTACGGATGCGACATGTCACAAATGAACATATGTATAAGAGAGAAATGCAATTGGAAGCAAAAAAGGTGCTGCAGTACTTATTCAAGAAAAACTGCTGTAAGTGCAGAACGATACAAATGGTGCGATAAGCAAGGGATGGGACTGTTAAACATGTCCCCCTCCAGGGGTAGGCTGCGGAATGGTGCATAAAATAGATTTAATGCTCGTAATGGAGACCACCTGGATATTCGTTGTAGCCTTTCTCCTTCCCTGGCTGTTGCATCGTGAGTTCGGCATGTCTACTGCCGGACAGGGCCTCTGACGAACGGAGTCCTGTGGGTAAAAATAAAAAGGAAAAGGAAAAAAAAGAACGACACACTTGAGCGCCCCTGGTGTGGTTGAGCCGCATTCTGGGCCTATCGTGGTCGTGCCCCTCTCCCCATGCCCATGGTATCTTCAGAGCGTAATGGTGTACACGAAGGACCTGTCTTGACGTTTTACAGGCGCTGGGGTTGGGGCCACACTGCTACGCGTGCTCGGAACGTGCCAGGTGGTCTTGTTGTAGGTTACTCCGGGTGCGCTTAGCTGTGTCCGGCCGCTTAACAGCCGGACTCGAGAATTGCCTTAAGAGGCTGCATTGTACTTCTGCCGCGAGAGCCGCTGTATGTTCCTCCGTGTGGAGAGAACGTTCAGTGTTTCCGTTGACCGTGATGACTCCTCGAGGGCCTGGCATCTTGAGCTTGAGGTATGCATAGTGTGTCACCGCGTTGAACTTTGCAAACGCGGTACGTCCGAGCAGGGCATGATAGCCGCTGCGGAACGGAACTATGTCGAAGATTAACTCCTCGCTTCGGAAGTTATCCGGGGATCCGAAGACCACTTCCAGTGTAACTGAGCCTGTACAATTGGCTTCTACACCTGGTATGATGCCTTTAAAGGTCGTCTTGGTAGGTTTAATCCTTGAGGGGTCTATGCCCATTTTGCGCATTGTATCCTGATAAAGCAGGTTCAGGCTGCTGCCGCCGTCCATCAGGACTCTGGTGAGGTGAAATCCGTCGACGATTGGGTCTAAGACCAATGCGGTGAATCCGCCGTGGCAGATGCTGGTGGGGTGGTCCCTTCGGTCAAAAGTGATCGGGCAGGAGGACCATGGATTGAACTTCGGGGCAACTGGCTCCATCGTGTATACATCCCTGAGTGCACGCTTCCGCTCCCTTTTGGGTATGTGCGTTGCGTATATCATGTTCACCGTCCGCACCTGTGGGGGGAAACCCTTCTGTCCTCTATTGTTCGGCGGTCGGGTCTCTTCCTCGTCATTGCTGTGCAGCCCCTTGTCATTGTTTTCGGCAATTAACTTGCCTGCCTGCTTGAATACCCAACAGTCCCTGTTGGTGTGGTTAGCTGGCTTTTCGGGGATGCCGCGTATTTGGGACGAGCGGTCGAGTATTCGGTCCAAATTGGATGGACCCGGAGTAGTTCTTTTGAATGGTTTTTTCCGCTGACCGGGTTTAGAGCCTCTGAATCCGGCATTGACTGTCGTATCCTCACTATTGTCGTCGTTAATGCGGCGTTTGTTTTTGTTATGACGCGACCTGCCATTACGGTCCTTGATATCCGGACTGCCAGAATTTTTGCTGAGGTTGTTGCTGCGTGCTAGCCAGCTGTCCTCACCCGCGCAGAAGCGGGTCATGAGTGATGTGAGGGCTGCCATGGATTTCGGCTTTTCTTGTCCCAGGTGCTGGGCAAGCCACTCGTCGCAGATATTATGCTTGAAGGCCGCTAGGGCCTCCGCATCTGGACAGTCGACGATTTGGTTTTTCTTGGTTAAGAACCATGTACAGAATTGTCTGGCCGATTCGTCTGGCTGCTGAATTATGTGGCTTAGGTCATCAGCGTCTGGTGGTCGCACATACGTGCCTTGGAAGTTATCGAGGAATGCGGCTTCCAGGTCTCCCCAACTCCCAATTGACTCTGATAGCAAGCTGTTAAGCCAATGTCGGGCTGGTCCTTTAAGCTTGAGGGGGAGATATTTGATGGCGTGAAGATCGTCACCGCGGGCCATGTGGATGTGAAGGAGATAGTCTTCGATCCAAACCGCAGGGTCTGTTGTGCCATCGTAAGATTCAATATTCACGGGTTTAAACCCTTCGGGGATTTGATGATCCATTACTTCATCTGTGAAGCATAGTGGGTCTGCGGCGCCTCTGTACTGGGCGATATCACGACGGAGCTCAAAAGAGCTTTGTCTGTTTTGTTCGGCCCGGCCGGACTTGCTGTGTCCGGCGCGACGATTGTCACGTATCATGGGGCGCCCACGCGATCCATAGATTGATCTTGATTGTCTTGCCCTATTCACCAATATATCTCGCAAGTCCGGAGCATTCCCGTGCGGCCTTGTACTTTTCGAGCGATGGTTGGGTACGGATCTAGTGAAGGGCCTAGAGGCCTCTCTATCGCGACCACGGGGTGGTCGATCAGCCGTATTGTCTCCTGGTGACGCGGGTTCATACGCCTCCTCCTCTAATCGGGGGAGCAGCTTGCGTTTAGGGTAGCTTTTGGAGGGGCGTTCGAGCTCGTGCTCTTCGGCCGGAAGGACTTCAGTCCAACTGTCGGCTAGCAGATCTTGATCAGCTCTAAGCTGTTGCTGCTTTTTCTTGAGGATGTTCGCCGTGGCCATAAGCCTGCGTTTAAAACGCTCTTGTTCGACGGGATCCTCAGGCATGACGAATTCATCGTCGTCGAGGCTTGCCTCGTCTCCGGAGGGAGGCATATAATCCTCTACCTCTTCTTCTGCTGCTCTCTCATGAGGGCTGGCGTCTCGGTCCTCCTGCGCTGGATCTTGCTGGAGTGGGTTGTCTTCAGCACTGTCCGGTGTATTATTATCTCCGGTGCTGAAATCTTCATTCTTGTTGTGGCGGGATTTAGAGCAGCGCCGCTGGCGCCAGCGCTTGGGCTGTTTCTTGGAGGGGTCATCCTCCGTTGTTCCTTCGCCGTTCCCATCCTTTGGGATATCCACCATGTATATGTCATATGATGAGGTGGCTTTCCAGTGCCCGGTGGGCGCTGGTTCTTGGTCGTCTCCGGCATCATCGTCCATGCCGTTGACGTCTTCGGAGTCGTAGTCTAGCATGTCGGTTAGATCGTCGACAGTGGCTACCAAGTGGGTGGTGGGTGGGCTTTGAATTTCTTCATCGTCCGCATCCCAACCGTCCTGACCGCAGTCCGGCTAGGGCTCTCCTGATAACGAGAGATACTTTAGCGAACTCAAGATGTCGCCAAAAGGTGAGTGTTGAAAGATGTCCGCTGCGGTGAACTCCATGATTGGCGCCCAATCGGATTCGATCGGAGGGGGCGCGAGAGGTTCGGAGTCCGGTAAGGAGTCCGGCACCTCGGAGTCACGAGCTTCATGAGGGACAAGGTCAGTGTTCGGCTCTATCGCCGTAGAGGTTGCAGCCCCCGAGGCGGTGTTTAGCCATCCGTCCTCGATCTGCGCAGCCGGCTCCGAATTGAAGATCAGAGTGGGTTCGAGTGCGGCCTCCAGGGTACTTTCCGGCTACAGAGCTAAATAATGCTCGCCGTGACAGTGCGGCACGCTCGGCTGTGGTTTGAATCCATCGAGGATCAAGTCCCCACGGATGTCACCCATGAAGTTCAAACTTCCAAATATGACCTGACGGCCAGGGGCGTAGCTTTCGATCTGCTCCAGTTGGCCAAGCGAATTGGCCCGCAGTGCGAAGCCGCCGAATACGAAGATCTGTCCGGGGAGAAAGGTCTCACCCTGGACAGTAAGACCCTACGTCCTGCTTGATTAATATTGATGATGTGTGTTACAAGAGTGGATCTACCACGAGATCAAGGAGGCTAAACCCTAGAAGCTAGCCTATGGTATGATTGTTGTTCGTCCTACGGACTAAAGCCATCCGGTTTATATAGACACTGGAGAGGGCTAGGGTTACACAGAGTCGGTTACAATGGTAGGAGATCTACATATCCGTATCGCCAAGCTTGCCTTCCACGCAAAGGAAAATCCCATCCGGACACGGGACGAAATCTTCAATCTTGTATCTTCATAGTCTTGGAGTCCGGCCGACGATGATAGTTCGGCTATCCGGACACCCCCTAGTCCGGAACTCCCTCAGTCAGCCTGGCTCTGATACCAAGTTTGTCGCGACCGGTTTTCCGGGTATTAAATTCCAGAAAATGGCCGTTGTGCTCACCAGCCCCAGGATTACTGTTAGCTGATGAGACACCGACTTGATACAGAATTTCCAAGCAAAAGCAAAATGTGCAGTACAAGACCATTCTGGTCTGTGAGTACAACAAATGGTTCTAGTGGTTGATGGCGGAAGCGCTTTGTGAATCATCAGTGTCTATGGAACTCCATTTCCCACAGGAACAGCTGACCAAGTTAACTCCTATCTTCGCGAGGCTGCTACCACCACTGCTTAGGTTCCGCGGCTGTCATCGTGTCGCTCCTCTCCGTGCAGGAAATCTGGCCAAGACAATAGCCAGGGACAAGCCAGTGAGTACTTTGAATGTACTCGCAAACATTATGAACACGGGTATAATATAAATGATAATCATCCACTGAAATGTTCTATAGTCACATCGTCAGTCATAAATAAAGATCTTTTATGCATGCAAGCAGGTTATTTATGTGCAACATGATATGCAATAATGGAGTGGAAATAAAATGCCACAGTCGGGCGTCTGTGCGACACCACATAAAGGGCTTATAAATAAATAACAAGCAATGCCACAGTCGGGCGTCTCAGCGACACCACATAAAGGGCTTATAAATAAATGACAAGCAATGCCACAGTCGGGCGTCTCAGCGACACCACATAAAGGGCTTACAAATAAAAGACAAGCAATGCCACAATCGGGCGTCTCAACGACACCACATAAAGGGCTTATAAATAAATGACAAGCAATGCCACAGTCGGGCGTCTCAGCGACACCACATAAAGGGCCTATAAAACAAATAATCACAATGAGTATCCAGGTGGTAGAACCATCCCAGGGATACCCAATAATTCAGATAATAGAATGGGTTAGTCCATAATAAACATAAACATATTTATCACAAGTCATCAGTCATGATCCACGTTCTGGTTTAGTAGGTTTTTCCTCCAAAGCCCGACACTAAGACCGACACTTGACCCATCCCAGACTGTAGTCCTTAACCATGGACACGGCTATTCGAATAGGTTTAATCTCTGCAGAGAGTGTACTCTTTACCCACGAGTAACAGATTCCTTTAGTCCGTCGGGACTAATTCCGTCTATGGTCTTTTAAATGAAAACGCACATGACTTGCACACACCCGCTTAACTTACCGGTGTCTGGAATCACCCACGACACTCGTTAAGAAAAACTCTAAGTGGGGAGGCTACAACCTCGATTAGCATGGGATCACAAAATTTATACCACGCGCAAAACTGGGGAAGCTACCCCCTCGGCTACAACCGAAACACCCATGCCCCCTGACCGGATGACTGGCTTTAATCCATGGCCTTGGTACCCTCATCCCGGCCCCTCTGTACGGTGTGTGCAAGAAAGGGGTTGACAAATTACTGAATCGTACCCTACCTGTTGTAGGGACAAGTGGTAGTACGAAACAAGTATGGGGGTTACTGGAACAAGACTCGATCTACGGTCGACTCAGGAGGTTTATAATTTCCCTGCATGATTAGCATAATGAATGTATTTCATCCAACAGACAGAATCACCACTCATCATACCCCTCATGCCATGCCGGAAACACTCGTCTCGACGAGGAACTAGGGACAAGCTCGGGTCTACCCAAGACAGAGACTTTCCCGTTTTCCTTCCGGTAGGCACAAAAGGCATACAAGGATGATCACTATCACAAGCCTGTCCATTTCCAACAGCAAGGAAATTTCCAATAAGCATTCATGCACAAGATCACATCACCACATAAAATAACGAGTTCCACGTATTAAGGTGGTGTCATAATCGTGTCAAACAATGCACGCAAAATATTATGCCAGGGTTCAGAATGCTTGCCTTCAATGTGTGGAAAGGCAGGGTGCACTCCAAAACTTTTGAAAGTTTGCTTCTCTCTCTCCAAAGTCCTATTTTAAATAAATTTGAATTAACACACAAATTCAAAAACAGCACAAAAAGTTGTTTTGAAAATTTTTCAAATAAATCTGAAAATAAACTAGATTAAATTTGAGAGAGGTAGGGAAAAGAATCAATTCATTTGGAGTTGTCATTAGAAAGTTACAGGCAGTCAAAGTTGTGGTCAAAATCTGTTTTTAAAAAGAAAATAAAACAGAAAAAGAAAAACAATTCGGACTGACCACGTCGAAGGCGTATTCTAAAAATACGTTTCCACTTATGCCCGCGTGGATCGGCACTGGGTCGCTGACAGTGGACCCGCCTGGCCCACTGGTCAGGTTTGACCAGTCCACGTGCGCGTGCCTCCTCTGGCCGAAATAGAGGTGGAGCTCCGGTGAGGCTCGCCGGCGAATGACGGCACCGTTCAGAGAATGGAGGCCATCCGCGTGCTCAGGGGATCAAGACGGTCACTCCGGTGGTTGATATGGTCTCTGGGGTGGATGGAGCTGCCGGCGGTGCGCTTCGCGGCGGACGGTGGTCGTCGGGCAAAGTGATTTTTCTCCCGCAATGAGTCCCGATCAAAATCGAGCAGGGGGATGGATTCACGAGGGGGAGAGGGAGTTTCTGGTGAAGAGAGTGGAGAGGGGGAGGCTCTGGTGGCGCCGGAATGGCTGGGGCAGTGGTGGCGGCTGCGGTTGCCGGAGATGGGGAAGAAGGCCTCCCTCTGACGATTGCAGGCTGTGGGGGTGCCATGAAGGTGGCCTGAGGTTGCCTCCGTGCTCGAATGGGTTCGGGGGCCTCCTTATATACCGCAACGAGGTCGGTTAGCGGCGGCCGGATAAGTTCGTCGGCAAACCGCCTCCCTGTAGCGTCAGGGCGTCGTGGCGACGACGAGAGCTAGAGGACACTCGAGAGGATGAGGATGAGCTGTTCCAGGGGTAGGTGGCGAGCGGGAGAGGCTTGGGCGGCACCGACCTGGCAGAGACGCGCTGCGGACAACGGCGTGCCGCCAAGGGCTCTGACGGCGGTGCTGCGGGGCACCAGGGCTGCTTGGTGCGTTCTGGTGAGAAGGGGAGTACGTGGCGCGGCTCTGTGGTGTGGGCAAAACCAGGGGCGCGACGTGGCGGCTCGGGTGCGGCACGTGCAAAACGCGCGCTCTGCTCGCGCCCAGAGCACGCACGGGACATGCTCGACGAAATGTCAGGGCGTGTTAGAGGTCTCGGGTGAGGCTGGGAATTAGCAGACCTAGGTTATGAGTATCTAGGAGTCTATTGGACAAGGTAGTTAGGCAAGGGAAGCAAGATCATAGTGCAAGCTAAGACTCATGTCAAAACTGGTCATGCCTACAGGGTGCTCGACAGAATGCCACATGCACCTAGGCATCTCTTGGGGTGGCCAAAACTTGCAGAGTGGGGTCTCTTTAGTTGAAAGAGAGGGTGGTGAGGTTAGTTTGTCCAAAGCACAAACTTGCTAGTGCAAGTTTTGCAAAACATCAATTTTGGACAGAAAGAAGAGGGCATGGTTGCATGAACTAGAATTGCTCCAATGAGTCCAACCTCTTGGACTTAAGGTTCTAGCAGGGACGGCTACAAGTGGGAAGAAGAATCACAGCAAAAGGAGCAAGTTAAAATATAGCTGTAGTACAATCCATCCAGTTGGACCAGAATGAAGAAGAGGTTGATACACTCAATTTTTTCAAAGAACATCCCTGGATTTTTGCATATAATGGAATAATATGCTCCTACTGACATCCCAAAATTTTGGTAGAAGTTATAAAGAAATATTTAAATAGGTTGTAGTGCAAAACAGTCTACTGGACCAGATTTGAAAATTGGGGGTAGAACTCAAAATATCCAAGGAATGAGACATGTTTTTGCATAAAAATGTTTTATAAACATCTCATGACCTCTCCAAATTTTGGTGGAATTTTTAAATGAATTTATCAAAGGGTTGCAGTGTAAAAGAGGCCTTGAAGCTTAGAAAAATCATTTTTACAGAAATAAGGCATCAGGGTAAATAATTATGCAAATAATCCTACTGATAAAAGAATTGTTTTATTTGAGAGGATAAGAGAGTCCAATAAAATTGGGAAGCTTTTCACTTGAGGTAAAAACTCCATAAAAATAAAGGGAAGAATGGTTCCGAAATCAGAAGGAAAATACAGAAAATAAAAGTTTTACTTTCTAGGCAAAATTTTAATTAATAAAACAAGGTTAAAAATTTTGGGGTGTCACACACTACCACCCTCTCTCCAGATCTAAAAAAGTAGGCCCCTCTCTCCCTCCTCGCCGGTGGTCACGGATCCACCGGGGAAGAAAAGGGCGTGCAGCATTGACGCACTAGTCGTCGGCGAGCGAGGTCACGCACTGACGACAAGGCCGTCCTCTCAGACCTAGCGCCCGCGCAGGATCGCTGCCGTAGTGTGTGCAGAGGACAACGACCACGAGCGAAGCCACTTCCCGCCGACCCTCGGGTATGCTACCTCTTTTCAAACCATACCCTTGTTCTATTGCCCCATCTGGCACGTCATTGCATGTGGATCTTTTTCCACTCCACCATCTTCCCAATATGCTATCCTCTGCTCTGCTGGCCACGCAGACGAAAACCATAATTTGCACTATTAAAGGAAACCCTACTTCGTGCAGACTAATGCATGTCTGGGATGAATAAGGAAAGGAAGGGAGACTGTACTGTCCAAGAGAGTAGGCATTGAACCCGCATCTAGGTTGAAAAGGGGAAAATCAGTAGCTAAGGAGCGAGTCTCGTGTCTCTTGGTTGAAGAAGGGTAGAAAGGCATGACAACACAATAGAGAATGACCAGGTCGATCGGTTTGTTGTCCTCACATAGGAAAAATGTGGCTAAAGAGAACAAAAATGGGATGTGATCCACATATGCTGCCTGGATATTTGTTGCTCTGGGCAACCATACCTCCCTCACCACTCTGTGTCCGTGGAGGTACATCATACTGGTGCGCCCACTGTCCGAATGGGCCTCCCATACTCTTATTGCCACTTTTTTTGCTGTTAGTATAACGCCAGCAGTCAAGTCAAGCAATGCTACTGCTAAAGTGATGCCACATTTAACTAATGCCGCTCTCAGTCTAATGCCACAGATAAATTTAAGCAGTGCCATTTAATGTCACTGGATCATTTCAGGGTTAGCTGTTGATTGTGGATGTATTAAAGAATTTTCAGTTAAGGCATTCTAATGTTGTTGTACAGCCAGTATACCGACGATGAAACTTGTTACTACCTTCAGATTTTTGCACTGTTAATGCTTATAGATTACATACCTCACTTTCATGAGATGAGTTAATCTTTTGTACAGTGTCACCAAAATGCCAAGGCGCTGATGTCATTTTATTTTGGTTAAACTGCACAGACAATTATGAAGACAAGAGGAAAGGTCAAGAGTGGGCACCTCCTCCTCCGGCTATAATCTTGATTGGTTTGATCAAGTTTTTATGTTTGATCGATTATCAAGATTGGGATAGCAATTTTTAAGGCCCCCCCCCCCCCCCGAGTTCGAAATGATATTTACCTTGGAGGTACATGGTTTGCAATTTTTTTATACTGCCATTAGTTAATAATGCTAGTTACCTTCAGACTTTTGTATTTGGTTTAATGCTCATGCACAGCTAGTATACCAGTGCTGAAACTTGTTACATTTACATTTTGTATTGTTAATTCTTATAGAAACCTTCCAGTGCTAGAGTTTATTGAAACCTGTTCAGTAAAACCATTGTACTGTACCCTGTAATAAAGTAACTACTCTACTGTTGCACTAGCCACTGGATTAGTGTATATTTGTAGTATTCGAATGGTGTTGCATTAGCGTATGGACATAAATAAAGTGTGGCAAGCTTTCCCAGATATGTGCTGAAGAAAACTACTACCTGTTTTTCTAAATACTAGACATTTGGGTACTTTAAATTGAACCGCGAAAATGTCTTATATTAAGGAACAGAGGGTGTAGAGTTCACTCAAATTATCCCGGTAAAGCTAGTCACACCTTTGTTAAAATTAATGTTCATTATGTTATCGGAGGAGGTTTGTATGTTTGTCTCTAATGCCTGTCTACTACATACCCGACATCATGATGTAATGTTAAGTCATTTCCTTTTGTACAGTGTAACTAAATTGTCAAGGCGGTGATGGCATTTTATTTTAGTAGAACTGCACAAAATTTGCTTAAAAGAAGAGGAAAGGTCAGGAATGGCTCAGTTTTTCAGAAAAAAACTATGTATGCCTTCCTGACATCAACCGTTGTTGCTTTATTTATTCCTTCAAACAGGTGGTTAGAAACAGTCTTGCTACCTTTTCCCATTAAGAAATTGGAATGCTTATATTTGTGAGTCTATGCTTCAACTAGTGCCACTTTTATAGTAATCACACTTTCAATATCTATGCAAACAGAGATGCTCGATTTTAGTGGAGCTGCACAAAAAGTCCAACCGGTTCAACATTAGGAGCATGTTTTTTTTCCAAACCTTTATATCCAATTGGTGGCACTATGAGCTGTTCATTATGAAGGTACATGGTTTGCTACTATCTTGCTACTCTTTTTGTACTGTCATTAGATAGTAATACTAGTGGTTTGCATGTGAATTTATTGGCAGGGTGGACCTACATTGGAGGTGCAGGACAGGATTCAATGATTGGATGCTCAATTTCGGTTGTATCAATTTCACCTCTTCCATCACTACAAACATGGTGTGGTATATGTTTACTAGCTGCTTGATATTTGTGCAGACAGAGATGTCTGCCCGTTGCTATTTGGCAAACAAACAAAGTGTCCGCAATTTTGGTTGAACTGCACAAGAGAATAGTTAGTCACTGCATGCAGTGCCATTTGAAAATAGACACAAAGATTGGATAGCCACTTCATGGACTGCAGAAAAGTAGTACTGTACTATTTACTGGCCAACACTTGGTGCTTCATTGCTTTGGTCTGATTATACAATGGGCATCATTTTCCCTAAGTTAAAGTTTGTATTCCGAAAATAGTCTCGTGGTGTGATCGAGAGAAGACCAAATCATAATGCAGTGGATGTTCCTCCATCATGTGTGGTTCATTCTCATGGTTCCAGCTGTTGGTGAAACCACTTACGTTTGCAAGAGGAATTGTAGACTTCACAAACAAATTTGTCTTTCAGTCTATACTAAATGTTGGCCAAGAGAAGCATCCACGTTAGTAGGAAGAACAGATGTTTTTTATAGATCTTTGCTTTTGGAGCTACATATTTGTATATGATCTGTGAATCATTGAGATGCATTAACATGTTCATCTTATGTATGGGAATCATACTAGTTAGTTTTAGTTGCGACGCAAGATCCAAAGTGGCTGATCTTTTCTTTTGGAGCTACATATTTGTATATGATCTGTGAATCATTGAGATGCATTAACAGTTACTTATTTCTGTTCACTCGGTGTTTCCAAGTTACTGATCGATCACTAGCTAGCCTACAAATGCGCTCTGGCAGTTTTATTTGCGACGCAAGATGCAAAGTGGCAGTATTTTGAATAAAAATGCCTACCTCTGAAGAAACTGACAAGCTACACTATCGATCCTACATGGATAAAAATGCCTACCTCTGAAGAAACTAACAAGCCACACTATCAATCCTACAAGGATAAATAGCATATCACGCACGTACTACCTCTTTTCCGGTTTGCAGGGCTCAATTCAAGAAACGACCTACTCGATCCTACACGAATAAATAGCGGATCACGCACGTACTAGTACCTCCTTTCTGGTTTGCAGGGCTTAATTCAAACCTCTCACCAACCAAGGTACTCCCTCCGTACGGGTTTATTAGTCCCATGAGCAAAGCAGCAAGACCAAGGCATGGCAATAATTAACGACATGCATAAGTTTAAGCCTAATTAATTCCAACAATTTAAGTGGCTGCATGCGTGCCCTCGGCTGCGACTCGTTGCATGCTGCTTCGCGTACTGCCTGCGAGCGATTCTGAGTGTCTGCATGCAGCCGACCGTAATTAAGGCAGCTAACTGATGTGAAAAAAGATATGCTCTAATTGTTGCGAGCTTTTTAAATCCGTGAAAACATTATTAACAAGGAGGGAGATGATTCGAGTGCACTTGTTTGACTGCCATGCCGGCGTGCGACCCAGACGGGATGGGATGGCACAGTCATAATTTCAGTTTCCTAGTTTTCCACTGCAAGCTGGCGCGCTAAGCCATTATGCATTGAATTTCGATGACCGTCGCGCTACCTTCCCCCTATAAGTACTATTTGCCTGCCTTCTCCAGTGCCACCGTGACCCAACTCACCATATCCTCATAAGCCCCCACCAGCCCGATGTCGCTCGCCACATCCGCCATGCCCCCGCCCGTCCGCGGTAGGAGACGCCGGAGGTGGTCACCGCTGGAACTAGTGTTCGGTTTTTGACCGGAAGGCAAACGGAGGGAGGAGGCATTCTATTTGTCTTTAGATGGCAATGCGCAGATCGAGGAGTTGTTGGAGCGCGACCGCCTGGCGGAGGAGCAGCGTATCGCCGATTTGCGCCGCCAGCGGGACATGGAGCAGCAGCGCACCGACGCTCTGAGTCGCGAGTAGAGAGCCCGCAACTGGGCCGACTACGTGGAGGCCGGCACCCGGCAAATAGCCCTGGAGGCTGTCGGGCAGGCACGCGTTCACGACGGTGATTTTTACTACCAGCTTGTCAAGTGGGTTTCCTGCTTGGAAGCCGAAGCTTCGGTGGACCACGCCGGCATGGACAGGGCTAACGCGCGCGAGCAACGCGCCCTATCGCACCTCTGGCAAGTCCGAGGCGAGGCGCAGGACGCCGGTGCCGGCGTTTAGCATGTACCGCCGGCATTGTCTAGTTAGCTAAGAGTAAGTTAGTACTTGTCTAGTGGGAGTAGATAGTTAACTTGGCTATGATGGTTGTCAACGTGGAAGTTCAGTACTCTATATGTGGATCAGACATGTTACTTTGCTCTGAATGTTGAACTTTCCGTTTGAACGTATGGAATGGGTTGTTATTTTTTTAAATGGGTTGTATTTGTCCTCCACGGGTTTAGAGGCTGACTTGTGGGCCTAGCAAGTTGATGCGTACACAATCAGGAGATGATTGTACGTGGTGAGGATGACAGCAGGGACCCGCCAAGGTCATGGCAGTACGCAAGCAAGTGCCTCCTTATTTCAAGCATATAAAAAAATGGCTCCTCCTAGTGGATTTCTGACATCTGGGTCCCATGCCATTGTCAACGTAGTCAATAAATGAGAGAATTACACAACGAGCGGCTGACACCAGGGACCCAGCAGCTCACCCAGTTATTTTTGTTTTGGCTTAATTTGATAAATGCCTCCGAGAAATGCCACTGCAATTTCTAAACTTTGAAAAATGCCATTTCTAGTGGCATTTTTTGAAGTCTGGAGTGGCGTTTTGCAAAGTTTGCAAACTGCAGTGGTGTTTTCCAAAGTTTGCAAAAATTGCAGTGACAGTGGCATTTTTATGAATCGCCATAATTGGAGTGGCATTTATCTAATTTGTTTTTGAGACGGAAGAAGGGTGTCAACTGGGCTGTGCGGGACACTCTAGCCTGTCTAGACAGCCTTTTCTTTTATGTTTACCACAGACCAGCCCAGTAGTTTTTTTTTCTTTTTGAAAATGGCTAGCCCAGTATTTTTGTGATTTGTCAAGTAAGTCACTTTATCAGGCCTGTTGGGCTAGACGAGGAGAGCTTCATTCGGCTGGCCGAGAAAATGGCCTATCAGTAATGAGAAATGGGTTGTACATTTTAAAAACACATCAAACCGGAAATTAGTTTCAGATATCTTTTTTCATTTCGAGATTTTAAATTGCATTGATTTTTATGCGTGGACAATTTATTGGATTTTATATTGATATACATTTATTTTAAAATCAGTCTGAATGTGACTCGAAATTTCGGGATTAAAAACAGTTCAGACCGCACTGACATATGCAAAATTTCATATAATTTTTTAACTGTGGCCACAATATGGGTTGTAATGCTAAAAAAAATAATATGGGCTCCAAAAAAACCCGTAAGAATTAGCAAATGGGCTGTAAACTATTTGAAATAATGGCAGATGGGTTGTATGATGTTTTCCATAGATTTGAGGCTTTCCACAGATGGCCTGTATACTGTTAAATGTCCATCCAACGGCCGTCGTGCTTCTTCAATCTCTTCTCACCTGCTCCAGCCGCTCAAACAAGCGCCGGCGGGACTGCCAGCTCCCTCCTCCCCGCGGCTGGCTATGCTGCCGCGCAGGCCTCACCGCCCCACCGTACTCCCATCGCTGGCCTAGCTATCCCTCTACTCACCCTCAGTCCCACACATGCTGTTATTCCCCGGCGATGGCAGACGAACCAGTAAACCCTCGTACTCCTCCGTGTGGGAAATAACTGCCGAGTATTCCCTGGCTCCGTGTCGTTCCCATCCTAGGCCTCGCCGTTGTCCACTGACCTGGTGCTCTCAGCGCGGCCTGGTCAACATGGTCAATGAACGACATCCATCGGAAGTGGACTATACGTGGAGAGGCTGACAGCTGGGTCCACGGCCGCACGCAAGGAAATGCCTCCTCATTACGCGCAAATTAATGATTCCACCACCTGACATCTGGGACCCATCGAAAGGGCCTCTGTATTTCGCGAAAAAACATTACCGCTGTTGACAACTTGGACCCACCAGCTATATCTTCGCATGCAAGGAAGTGCCTCCTTATTACGCCCAAAAAAGGGATACTCCCCCTGCTAGCTGGGACCCAGTATAGTGGGCCTACTAAGTTGACGGGGACGAAGGGCTTTGTCAACTTAGTCAATATGCACGGTTCTAGCTCGACTGACCGTGAGATGTCCATCCAACGGCCGTAGTGCTTCTTCAACCTCCGGTCTTCTTGCTCCAGCCGCCCAAAGCAGCGCTAGTCGTGCCGCCTGCTCCTGCCTCCCGTGGCCGGTTGTGCTGCCGCGGAGGCCTCACCGCCCCCATACTACTCCCACCGCTGGCCAGGCCATCCCTCCACTCCACTCACCCACACCCCCTGTTATTCTGCGGGGACTGCAGCGCAGCCGGACCAGTGAACCCTCGTACTCCTCTCCGCGTGGGCATCCACTGCCGCGTCTTCCCCGGCTCCGCGTCGTCCCCTTCCTAGGCCTCGCCGATGTCCACCATCGTGGTGCTCTCGGCGCGGCATGGTTAATGTGGTCAACGACCGAATTCCATTGAAAGAATACTGTACGTGGAGAGGCTGACAGCTGGGTCCACGGCAGCCGCAAGGAAGTGCCTCCTTATTATGCAGAAAATAATTATTCCTCCACCTGACAGCAGGGACCCACCGGACGGGCCACCTGTATTTTGCGAAAAAAAACGTTTGCCCCTGACTGTTGGGACCCACCCGACGGGCCACCGTATTTCGCGAAAAAATGTTCCCCCGGCTGTCAGCTCGGACCCACTGGAAGTGCCTCCTTATTACGCACAAAAAAATGAATACCCCCCCCCCCCGGACAGCTAGCTGGGACCTTTCTTGGTGGGAGCTGACTTGTGGGCCTACTAAGTTGACGGGGATGGAGGGCTTTGTCAACTTAGTCAATATAAACGATTCTAGCTCCAGTGACCATACGATGTCCATCCAACGGTCATAGTGCTTCTTCAACCTCTGGTCTTCTTGCTCCAACCGCCCAAAGCAGCGCCGGTCATGCTGCATGCTCCTGCCTCCCGTGGCCGGATGTGCTGCCGCGGAGGCCTCACCGCCCCCTACTATTCCCACCGCTGGCCAGGCCCTGCGGTGACGGCAGCCTCACACCGCAGCCGAACCAGTGAACCCTCGTACTCCTCTCGGCGCGGGCTTCCACTGTCGCGTCTTCCCTGGCTCCCTGTCGTCCCCTTCCTAGGCCTCGCCGTCGTCCACCGCCCTGATGCTCTCGGCACAGCGTGGTCAACGTGGTCAAGGAACGATTTCCATCGGACATGGACTGTATGTGGAGAGGCTGACAGCTGGGTCCATGGCCGCAGCAAGGAAGTGCCTCCTTATTACGTGGAAAATAATTATTCCCCCACCTGACAGCGGGGACCCACCGGACGAGCCACCGTATTTCACGAAAAAATGTTTCCCCCCTGACTGATGGGACCCATCAGCTAGACCTTCGCACGCAAGGAAGTGCGTCCGGGCAAAAAAAACGATTCGCCCCTCTGACTGCTGGGACCCACCAGCTACATTTTCGCACGCAAGGAAGTGCCTGACAGTCGGGACCCACCTGGTCGAAGCGTACGTAGTGTTGTCATTCTGGTCGCGAACGTGTACGTACATACTGGTCGTTGTAGAGGCGCGCCCGTGTCGTAGTAGAGGCGCGCACGTAGCATGTACACGTACGTACAGTGGCCAGGGTGCAAGAAAGAAAATGCGGCCATGTATGTGTACATACGGGCGGGGTCTCGAACGCCTACTTGCGCATACGTACATGGCTGGGTCAGAATGGAGAAACAGCGTCATCGTCGTGTTCATGGGGAGCCAACCGGCTGGGTCAGAATGGAATGTGTGGTCGTGTTCATCGGGAGGGCTTGGACAGAACAGGCGATGGAAACAAGGCCTGGCGTACCGCACAACGGAGGAAACGACCTTGTGTTTGACCGGCCACGTTCGAAACAGGATCCTGTTCATCGGGAGGGGTCTGGCGTACCGCAAAACGGAGGAAACGGACCTCCTACGGTCGAAACGGGGGTCCTGTTGATCGGGAGGGGTGTGGCGTACCGCAAAATGGACGAAACGGACTTGTGTTGGAGCGCTACGGTCGAAACGGGGGTCCTGTTCATCGGGAGGGGTGTGGCGTACCGCAAAACGGGACTCCACGGGATATTGTTCATCTCCACCGTCGACCTCCTCCAGCCTCCACGGGCTCCTGTTCATCCAGCCTCCACCGCGCGCTACTCCACCTGCTACTGTTCAACCACCCCCCCCCCCACCACCGTCTACTGTTCATCCATCCCTCCACCGTCTACTATTCATCCAGCCCTCCACACCACGGGGTCATGTTCAACCACCCCTCCACGGCCACCCCTCCACCGTCTACTATTCATCCAGCCCTCCACACCACGGGTTCTTGTTCATCCAGAGGCAACGCCACCGCTCACTGTTCATCCAACCCCCCCCCCCTCCCGCAACGCTCACTGTTCATCCCAGAGGCAGCATCGATCGGCTTCAGTTAGCAGCAGTAGAGAAGGAATCGCTCCATCGGGTTCAGTTAACAACCATCGATCGATCGCTCGGGTTCAGTAACGCGTAGCATGCAGTGCAATCGCTCGGGTTCAGTAACGCGTAGCCTGCAGTGCAATCCCTCGGGTTCAGTTAGAGCCCAATGCCTCGCTCGGGTTTAGTTAGAGCCAACGCCTCGCACACACGCGCGTACCTATACGAGAGAAACGCGCATCGCTCCGCCCCCGACCTCCCACTGTAACCGGCAACTCCCCGAAATTTTCCTCCCCCTCGCTTCTACCACGGTTTTTTCCGTCATGGACGGCCCAAAGAATGTCATGCAGCTGCGTCTCCGGCCCGCCCAGGATGAAAAGCCCATTTTCTGTCATGATTTTTTGTCATAGAAGTAGGAGCCCACAACATCTATGATGATACCGGGTTTTGTCACAATTATCGTCATAGAAGTGTCATATGTATGACAGAAAAAAAATCGTTCGGCCCAAAATGTCACGGATGTGTCTTTTTTTTGTAGTGAAGGGCAGGAGCCCAAGTAGGATTCGGACCTACTTGGGGTGCCCCTTGGCCTCTCCCCTCTCCCTCCCACCTATATATATGTGGGAGGGGGCACCTAGCACAACACAGACAATTGCTTAGCCATGTGCGGCGCCTGAGGGAGTCCTGGAATAGGGGGTATCCGGACAGCCGGACTATATACATCGTCCGGACTATTGAAGCATGAAGATACAAGACTCAAGACTTCGGCCCATGTCCAGATGGGACTCTCCTTTGCGTGGAAGACAAGCTTGGCGATCCGGATATTGTGTTTCCTTCCTTGTAACCGACTCCATGTAAACCCTAGCCCTCTCCGGTGTCTATATAAACCGGAGAGGTTGGTCCTTAGAAGGCCGGTCACAATCATACCATCATAGGCTAGCTCTTAGGGTTTAGCCTCTATGATCTCGTGGTAGATCTACTCTTGTACTACTCATATCTTCAATATTAATCAAGCAGGAAGTAGGGTTTTACCTCCATCGAGAGGGCCCGAACCTGGGTAAACATTGTGTCCCTTGCTTCCTGTTACCATCAGCCTAAGACGCACAGATCAGGACCCCCTACTTGAGATCCGCCGGTTTTGACACCGACATTGGTGCTTTCATTGAGAGTTCCTCTATGTCATCACTGCAGGGATTGATGGCGCCTTCAATCGCACGGTCTAGGGGGAGACTTTTCTCCCCGGACAGATCTTCGTGTTCGGCGGCTTCGCAATGCAGGCCAATTCGCTTGGCCATCTGGAGCAGATCGACAGCTATGCCCCTGGCCACTAGGTCAGGTTCAGAAACTTGAACTACACAGAGGATTATTTGCAGAGACTTGATCTTCGACGGATTTGGGCCTGCGCCAGGAGCACCGAATAGTTACGATGAGCATGGCTTAGACCTGCTGTCGGATGATGCTCGGGATATCACCCCTGCAGTAGCCCTGGATCTAAATCCGGAGCAGGTTGTGTTGCCTAAGGACAGAGGGGTGGACCTTGCCCCGCAGGCCGCACACTCATCGGCGGTGGAGCCAAATAGAGGTCTCACCTCTGTGGAAGCATGTAACCCCGGGCCCCTGGACTAATATTCGGTTGTTGGTTCCGGACCGCATACCCTTGAGCCAGTCGAGCCAGGTTGGGCTCCGGTAATGGAGTTTACCTCTGCGGACATCTTCCAGCACTCGCCCTTTGGTGACATGTTGAACTCATTAAAGTCTCTCTCTTTGTCAGGAGGCTCTGGGCCGAACTATGTCCAGCTTGAGTGGGAAGCAAGCGACGAAGGAATTCGCTACCCACCCACCACCCACTTCATTGCCACAGTCGATGATTTAACTGACGTGCTTGACTTCGACTCCGAAGATATCGACGGTATGGACGATGATGGAGGAGAAGTATAGGAGCCACCGCTCAAAAGGCGGTGGACGGCCACCTCCTGATACGATATATACATGGTGGACACTCCGAAGGAAACCAATGGCGATGAGGCAATGGAGGACAACCCCTCGGGGAGAAAAGCAAAGCATGGGCGTCGTCGGCGCCGCCCCAAGCCCCGCCATAGCAATACCGGCCCCGGAGATGAAAGAAATCCGGATGGCGCTGAAGAGGAATACAACCCTGACCATCCCGCCTTCGAGCAGGCAGAACAGGAAGATGAGTAGGTCAGCCCAGAGGAACAGGCGACTGACGGATATCCGGAGGAAGACAACTATATGCCCCCCTCCAAAGACAAGATTAGCCTCGGCGACAACGAGTTCGGCGTGCCTGAGGATCCCGTGGAGCAGGAGCACTTCAAGCGCCGGCTTATTGCCATTGCGAGGAGCCTGAAAAAGAAGCAGCAGCAACTCCAGGCTGATCAAGACCTGCTCACAGATAGATGGACTAAAGTCCTGGCAGCCGAGGAACACGGACTCGAGCGCCAAATGGCTGACCGGCCACCCCGTGGCCGGGATAAAACGGGATATCAGCCCGAATACCAGCCCGCACCCCCACGCCAATACACTACAGCCCAGGGCAACAGGCAAGACCTGCAAGATATACTGGAAAACAAAGCAGGACAGCCAAGATCGATCTACGGACCGCGAGGGCGCGCCCCAGCGCGCGACGATGACCGTCATGCCGGATATATTATCAACAAGTCCGGTCGGGCCGAACACAGCAACCCAGACCAATTCGAACTGCGTAGCCACATAGCCCGGCACAGAGGCGCCGCACACCCCCTCTGTTCACTGACGAAGTGATTGATCATGAATTCCCAGAAGGGTTCAAACCCGTAAACATCGAATCATATGATGGCACAACAGACCCCGCACTATGGATCGAAGATTTCCTTCTCCACATTCACATGGCCCGCGGAGACGATCTACACGCCATCAAATATCTTCCCCTTAAGCTCAAAGGACCAGCCCGGCACTGGTTAAACAGCATGCCAGCAAATTCCATTGGCAGTTGGGGAAACCTGGAAGACGCATTCCTCGACAACTTCCAGGGCACATATGTGCGACCACCGGATGCTGATGACCTGAGCCACATTACTCAACAGCCCGGAGAGTTAGCCAGGAAATTCTAGACTCGGTTCCTAACTAAAAAGAACGAAATAGTCGACTGTCCGGACGCCGAAGCCCTGGCGGCTTTTAAGCATAATATCCGTGACGAGTGGCTTGCTCGACACCTCGGCCAGGAAAAACCCAAGTCCATGGCAGCTCTCACAACACTAATGACCTGCTTTTGCGTGGGCGAGGACAACTGGTTGGCTCGCAGCAGCACCACGCCACATTCCGGCACTTCGGATGTCCGCGACAATAACGGCAAGCCACGACGCAACAGAAATAAGCGACGGAACAACGGCTACAACACTGAAGACACGACAGTAAATGCCGGATTTAGCGGATCCAAGTCCGGTCAGCGGAAGAAGCCGTTCAAAAGAAACAATCAGGGACCGTCCAGTCTGGACCGTATACTGGAGCGCTCGTGCCAAATTCATGGCACCCCGGACAAGCCAGCCAACCACACCAACAAAGACTGTTGGGTATTCAAACAGGCCTGCAAAATAAATGCCGAAAACAAGGACAAGGGGCTGCACAGCGACGATGACGAGGAGCCCCAGCGTCCGAACACGGGGGGACAGAAGAAATTTCCTCCCAGGTGAAAACGGTCAACATGATCTACGCCACTCACATCCCCAAGCGGGAATGGAAGCGGGCACTACGGGACGTCTGCGTGATGGAGCCAGTCGCCCCCATTCAACCCATGGTCAGCTTGTTCGATCACCTTTGATTGTAGGGATCACCCTACTAGCATCCGTCACGGTGGCTCAGCCGCATTGGTCTTAGACCCAATCATTGACGGATTCCACCTCACGCGAGTCCTTATGGACAGCGGCAGCAGTCTGAACCTACTTTATCAGCGCACAGTGTGCAAAATGGGCATCGACCCCTCAAAGATCAAGCCCACCAAAACCACCTTTAAAGGTGTAATTCCTGGACTAGAGGCCCGTTATACGAGCTCCATAACATTGGAAGTGGTCTTCGGATCTCCGGACAACTTCCGAAGCGAAGAGTTAATCTTCGATATCGTCCCTTTCCGTAGTGGTTACCATGCACTGCTCGGACGAACCGCATTCGCTAGATTCAATGCGGTACCACACTATGCATACCTCAAGCTCAAGATGTCGGGCCTGCGCGGGGTCATAACAGTCAACGGAAACATGGACCGCTCTCTCCGTACAGAAGAGCCTACTGCAGCCCTTGCGGCAGAAGTACAATACGGCCTCCTCCGGCAAACCACCAATCCGGCGACGACAACCCCAAGCACTGTCAAGCGAGTCCAGAGCACCCCGCAACAGCATCATCAGTCATGCCAAGAGTGTGATTAGCAGTCCGGCCTCCGCTCAAGCCCCATTAAAGTAGCATTCGTGCCACGCGTACACAATTACGCACTCAAAATACCATGGGCACAGGCGGAGACGCAGTAGTGACTCAGTCAAACAATGCGGTATCACCACAGCATACCTTCATAATCTTTCCCTTTCACCTTTCAGGACATTTCTTTAGTGCGGCCCCTTAAGAAGAGCCGGATGGACGGACCTATACAGGGGAGTAGACCAAGGAGGCAACAGGCTTTGCGCATAGAAGGACACACCCAGGTGGAATCTATTTACGATCGTTATACCTGTTTTATCTATCTGTACGCGACCTACCCCTGGATAGGACATGTCAAAGAGTCCTATTTATCTCCACTTAATGCATTCATTGTAAACATACGCTTAAATGTATTATTTATCAATGGGAGACCACATATAGTGTCAGCTTATCAGTCTTATTTGAGAATTTTTTTCTCACAAATGTTTATTTGATATTGCATCCGTACACCTTGGTACGTTCAGTCTGCCAGGGGCTTCTTATGGCGCCCCATAATATGGCAATACAAGTCCGAACACTTTCAACAGTGCGGCACCCCGAACTTATAGCAATATATGCATCAGCTCTGAATCATGTCTTGGGTCTACAGTTGGGTTAGCCCGACTCCCTTGTTTTGGTACCTTACGTTTCGTTATATCGGCTAAGGTAGCGCAGGAATAACTACTGCGATTGTGTCCCGGTTCTTCCGGACGAGCACCTCAGTAGAGAAAGCCGAAAACTGACCGGCATGATGTGGCAAGAGCTGGTCGCTGTTCGAGAGGTCCTAAAATCCTTAAAGATTTTCCCGCTTTAGGCGATAAATCGGCTTCGTCCGACCTAGGCGTATATAGCGCCTCAATTTGGCCTTCCGGATTCTAGGGGCTTCGCTGAAATTTAAAATTGTAGATTTCTATGGCTAAGTGAAAGTTAAAAAGCCGCATAGTCCGATTGCCTTGTTCGTAGCGCCGGACACCTCCTTAAGGGACCAAACATTTGGATAAAGAGTGTCCGGGTTTTCCACGAACACCCCAGTACTAGTTACGTGGGGATGGAAGCCGACGACTGGCCTACTTTCAGAATTTTATAAACAGCTGCACAGAAGGTAATATTTTAAATAACAAAAGTGCTACATAGCGCAGGTAACTTCGTCCTTAAATTACAAACATGACAGAAGTGAATTCATTCTAAAATTGTGTCCTTGGTACATTTATCGGCCACAAGACGAGCGCCCTTCATAACGCCATCATAGTACTTTTCAGGACAGCCTGTCCTTCACCAGCTTCTCCGCATCCAGCTTGCCCCAATGCACCTTCGTGCGGGCAAAGGTCCGGCGGGCACCCTCAATGCAAACGGATCGCTTGATGACTTTGAGCCGCCGACAGGCATTCACCATCGGCTTGATCAGGCCGAACTAGCTAGCTGGCAGGGGCTCACCAGGCCACATCCGGACTATGAAATCTTTCATAGCCGCTTCAGCCGCCCTGTGGAGTTCGACCAATTGCTTCAGTTGGTCACTCAGAGGCATCGGATGTTCGGCCCCAGCATACTGGGACTAGAACAACTTATCCATTGAGATCCCCTCCTGGGCACGGTAGAACTCCGCGGCATCTGATACGCTGCATGGCAGATCTGCGAATGCCCCTGGAGAGCTCCGAACTCGGGTAAGTAAAAGAAACGGCTCCTCCACATGTTTGCTTTGCATAAAGAATTTCTTACCCGCCGCTATCTTTCTGGCCTCCTGGACTTCCTGCTGCGCCTTCTCGGCTTCGCCCTTGGCGTCTTTTATACTAGCAAGGGCCTTCGCAAGCTCGGCCTCTTTCGCCTTAAGCTCCTGCTCCACGGACTCAAACTTTTTGCCGAGCTCCTGGTGCTCTTGTTTTAGCTCGCCACCTCTCGCATCTTGCTTCTCGCGCTTTGTGCGTTCCAAGGCCGCCTTGTCTTCGGCCTCAGACAGCACTTTCTTTAGAGAGGCTATTTAGGCGGTGGCCCCTGTTACAAAATCACGACGCTTCGTCGTTAGAATAACTAATTTTATATACCCTTCATTATGTGAGAGCGGGGAATCACTCACCTTTGCTCTCTTCGAGCTGCCTCTTCGTGAGGTCGAGCTCTCCCTGCGCTTGCTCTAGATCTCGTTTTAGTCCGGCGATTTCGGCTGTGCGGACAGCAGCGGCAAGCAGCACATCCTGCTTATTCACATTCACACTTATTATTAGACTCCTGCGGATTATAATTGACCCTCCGTTTGGTTTTTATTTCTGAACACCAAATGGAGTTTTAGGGGCTACTGCCTATCGGGTGGTAATTTCACATATTTTTATTACTTACCTCAAAGCCTGTCAGGAGGCTGGTGCAAGCTTCGGTTAGTCCGCTCTTGGCAGACGAAACCTTCTGAATCACCGCACTCATAAGAGTACGGTGCTCTTCATCCATGGAAGCGCCGCGAAGTGCTTCCAGCAGACAATCTGGCGCCTCGGGCGCAATGGAGGTCCTCGACATAGACAGCTCGCCCTCCCTAACGAGGGGTTGCCCGCCTGAGTCCGGTACCACTGAAGGTTCCGGAACAGTGTTCGGTTGAGAGCCCGGCCTACTGTGGCTCTCACCGACACGATCCGCGGGGATCTTGAACCCCGCGTGTCCAACATCTGGAATCCCACCTTGGGGCATCTCCATAGTCACCTCCCCTCGCTCTGGGAGCCTTTGGGAAAACACCTCTGTGTCATCCGCGGGTTGAGGAGTAGTGGCTGTCAGGAGCGAGTCCATCGCTGAAACACTCAGGGACCCATCCGAAGATACCTCGGGATGAACCCTGGCCAGACTGCATATATGTTCGGCATTATAACAAAACTATGAAGTAAGGTCATGATAGAGTGCGGATACTTACGATCACGCAAGGGCCTTCCCCCTGGGCATCCACCCCTCCTTGCTATGGGCGGCCGTGGCGGAGTAGTCCGGAAGGGACACCTTTCCCTTCTTGGACGTCCCAGCCTCCCCTTCCGGGGCGGCTTTCCTCTTTTTCTCCTCCCCGGTGCGGGGAGGTAGAGTTTCTTCTTGCTTCCCCCCACCTCCGTGGGAGGAATCCATCTTGTCATCGTCAGACGATGTAGGTATGACAACCTTGCGCCGAGGGCCTTTCCCGGCCCCCGGGGCCGCCTTCTCGGGCCCCTCACCCTCTTCGGGTGGGGTGGTCCCTTCTTCTTCCTCCTCCCCTTCGGGGGAGAAGTGTGCCTCGTCGTCTTCGGACGAGGCTTCTGGCGCAACCTTACGCCGGAGACCCTTTCGGATCCCCGGGGCCTTCTTTTCGGCCTTCTTCTCCGGCACCTTGTAGGGCGCCGGGACCAGCATCTCCTTCAGGAGAGCATCAACTGGGCCTTCTGGCAGCGGAGCCGAACAGTCAATCTGCTCTACTGTCTCCAATAATCCTGAACAAATATGCACAATTACTTAAGGCTACCCCATGAATATATTGGGAAGAACCGAATCCGGTGGTAGCCTGCAAACACCTGACTAGGAGATCGCGCGGCATGGAGCCCACGGTCCTAGGATGTGGGAGGAGGTACTTCAGAGGCCTTGAATAACGCCTTCCACGTGTCTTTGTGCTTCATGCCATAGCGCTCAGGGAGTCCTAGATTAGGGGGTATCCGGACTATTGAAGCGTGAAGATACAAGACCCAAGACTTCGGCTCGTGTCCGGATGGGACTCTCCTTTGCGTGCAAGACAAGCTTGGTGATCCGGATATTGTGTTTCCTTCCTCGTAACCGACTCCATGTAAACCCTAGCCCTCTCTGGTGTCTATATAAACCGGAGAGGTTGGTCCTTAGAAGGTCGATCACAATTACAATCATACCATCATAGGCTAGCTCTTAGGGTTTAGCCTCTACAATCTCGTGGTATATCTACTCTTGTACTACTCATATCTTCAATATTAATCAAGCAGGAAGTAGGGTTTTACCTCCATCGAGAGGGCCCGAACCTGGGTAAACATTGTGTCCCTTGCTTCCTGTTACCATCTACCCAAGACACACAGATCGGGACCCCTACCCGAGATCCGCCGGTTTTGACACCGACATTGGTGCTTTCATTGAGAGTTCCTCTGTGTTGTTGCTGCAGGGCTTGACGGCGCCATCAATCGTCAACAACGGTCCAGGGGGAGACTTTTCTCCCCGAATAGATCTTCGTGTTCGGCGGCTTCGCACTGCGGGCCAATTTGCTTGGCCATATGGAGCTGATCGATAGCTACGCCCCTGGCCACCAGGTCAGGTTCAGAAACTTGAACTACACGGCGGATATTTGCGGAGATTTGATCTTCGACGGATTTGGGCCTACGCCAGGAGCACCGAATAGTTACGATGAGCACGGCTTAGACCTGCTGTTGGACGATGCTCGGGATATCACCCCTGCAGTAGCCTCGGATCTAAATCTGGAGCAGGTTGCATTGCCTAAGGACGGAGGGATGGACCTCGCCCCGCAGGCCGCACACTCATCGGCGGTGGAGCCGAATACAGGTCTCACCTCTGTGGAAGCCTGTGACCCCGGGCCCCGGACTCGTATCCGGTTGTTGGTTCCGGTCCGCATGCCCTCGAGCCAGCCAAGCCAGGTTGGGCTCCGGTAATGGAGTTTACCGCAGCGGACATCTTCCAGCACTCGCCCTTTGGCGACATGTTAAACTCATTAAAGTCTCTCTCTTTGTCAGGAGGCTCTGGGCCGAACTATGTCCGGCTCGAGTGGGAAGCAGGCGACGAAGGAATTCGCACTGCTCAGACGAACCACATTCACTAGATTCAATGCGGTACCACACTATGCATACCTCAAGCTCAAGATGCCAGGCCCGCGCAGGGTCATAACAGTCAACGGAAACATGGACCGCTCTCTCCGTATAGAAGAGCATACTGCAGCCCTCGCGGCAGAAGTACAATGCGGCCTCCTCCGGCAAACCACCAATCCAGCGATGACAACCCCAAGCACCGTCAAGCGAGTCCGGAGCACCCCGCAACAGGATCATCAAGCACGCCAAGGGCGTGATTAGCAGTCTGGCCTCTGCTCAAGCCCCATTAAAGCAGCATTCGTGCCACGCGTACATAATTATGCACTCAAAATACCATGGGCACATGCGGAGGCACAGCAGTGACTCAGTCAAACAGTGCGGTATCACCGCAGCATACCTCAATAATATTTCCCTTTCACCTTTCAGGACATTGCTTTAGTGCAGCCCCTTCAGAAGAGCCAGATTGACGGATCTATACAGGGTAGAAGACCAAGGAGGCAACAGGCTTTGCGCACAGAAGGACACACCCAAGTGGAATCTATTTACGATCGTTATACCTGTTTTATCTATTTGTACGCGACCTGCCCCTCGATAGGACATGTCAAATAGTCATATTTATCTCCACTTAATGCATTCATTGTAAACATACGCTTAAACGTATTATTCATCAATGGGAGATCACATATAGCGTCAGCTTATCAGTCTTATTTGAGATTTTTTTTTCTCACAAATGTTTATTTGATATTGCATCCATACAACTTGGTACGTTCAGTCTGCTAGGGGCTTCTTATGGCGCCCCATAATATGGCAATACAAGTCCGAACACTTTCAATAGTGCGGCATCCCGAACTTATAGCACTATATGCATCAGCTCCGAATCATGTCTTGCGTCTATAGTTGGGTTAGCCTGGCTCCCTTGTTTTGGTACCTTACGTTCCGTTATATCGGCTAAGGTAGCGCAGGGAGAACTACTGCGATTGTGTCCCAGTTCTTCCGGACGAGCACCTCAGTAGAGAAAGCCGAAAACTGACCGGCATGATGTGGCGAGAGCTGGTCGCTGTTCGAGAGGTCTTAAAATCCTTAAAGATTTTCCCACTTTAGGCGGTAAATTGGCTTCGTCCGATCTAGGCGTATATAGCGCCCCAATTCGGCCTTATGGATTCTAGGGGCTTCGCCGAAATTTAAAATTGTAGACTTCTATGGCTAAGTGAAAGTTATAAAGCCGCATAGTCCGATTGCTTTGTTCGTTGCGCCGGACACCTCCTTAAGGGACCATACATTTGGATAAAGAGTGTCCAGGTTTTCCACGAACACCCCAGTACTAGTTACGTGGGGGCGGAAGCCGACGACTGGCCTACTTTCAGAATTTTATAAACAGCCGCACAGAAGGTAATATTTTAAATAACAAAAGCGCTACATAGCGCAGGTAACTTCGTCCTTAAATTAAAAACATGACAGAAGTGAATTCATTCTAAAATTTTGTCCTTGGTACATTCATCGGCCACGAGACGAGCGCCCTTCATAACTCCATCATAGTACTTTTCGGGACGGCGATGCTATTTGCCCTCTGGCGGCCCGTCCTTCACTAGCTTCTCCGCATCCAGCTTGCCCCAATGCACCTTCGCGCGGGAAAAGGCCCGGCGGGCACCCTAAATGCAAACGGATCGCTTGATGACTTCGAGCCGCCGACAGGCATTCACCATCCGCTTGATCAGGCCGAAGTAGTTATCCGGCAGGGGCTCACCAGGCCACATCCGGACTATGAAATCTTTCATAGCCGCTTCAGCCGCCCTGTGGAGTTCAACCAACTGCTTCAGTTGGTCACTCAGAGGCATCGGATGTTCGGCCCCAGCATACTGGGACCAGAACAGCTTCTCCGTTGAGCTCCGCTCCTGGGCACGGTAGAACTCCGCGGCATCTGATATGCTGCGTGGCAGATCTGCGAATGCCCCTGGAGAGCTCCGAACTCGGGTAAGTAAAAGAAACGCCTCCTCCACATGTTTGCTTTGCATAAAGAATTTCTTACCCGCCGCTATCTTTCTGGCCTCCTAGACTTCCTGTTGCGTCTTCTCAGCTTCGCCCTTGGCGTCTTTTATACTAGCAAGGGCCTTCGCAAGCTCGGCCTCTTTCGCCTTAAGCTCATGCTCCACGGACTCGAAATTTTTGCCGAGCTCATGGAGCTCTTGTTGTACCTCGCCAACTCTGGCATCTTGCTTCTCGCGCTCTGTGCGTTCCAAGGCTGCCTTGTCTTCGGCCTCGGACAGCGCTTTCTTCAGAGAGGCTACTTCGGCGGTGGCCCCTGTTACAAAATCACGACGCTTCGTCATTAGAATAACTAATTTTATATACCCTTCATTATGTGAGAGCGGGGAATCACTCACCTTTGCTCTCTTCGAGCTGCCTCTTTGTGAGGTCAAGCTCTCCCTGCGCCTGCTCCAGATCCCGTTTTAGTCCGGTGATTTCGGCTATGCGGACAGCAGCGGCAAGCAGCACAGCCTGCTTATTCACATTCACACTTATTATTAGACTCCTGCGGATTATAATTGACCCTCTGTTTGGTTTTTCTTTCTGAACACCAAACAGAGTTTCAGGGGCTACTGCCTATCGGGTGGTAATTTCACATATTTTTATTACTTACCGCAAAGCTTGTCAGGAGGCTGGTGCAAGCTTCGGTTAGTCCGCTCATGGCGGACGAAACCTTCTGAATCACCGCACTCATAAGAGTACGGTGCTCTTCATCCATCGAAGCGCCGCGAAGTGCTTCCAGCAGACAATCCGGTGCCTCGGGCGCAACGGAGGTCCTCGACACAGACGGCTCTCCCTCCCTAACGAGGGGCTGCCCGCCTGAGTACGGAACCACTGAAGGTTCCGGAACAGTGTTCGGTTGAGATCCTGGCCTACTGTGGCTCTCACCGACACGATCCGCGGGGATCTTGAACCCCGCGTGTCTGACATCTGGAATCCCGCCTTGGGGCATCTCCAGAGTCAGCTCCCCCGCTTTGGGAGCCTTTGGGATAACACCTCCGTGTCATCCGTGGGTTGACGAGTAGTGGTCGTCAGTACCGAGTCCATCGCTGAAACGCTTAGGGACCCATCCGAAGATACCTCGGGATGAACCCTGGCCGATCTGCATATATGCGGCATTATAACAAAACTATGAAGTAAGGTCATGATAGAGTGCGGATACTTACGATCGCGCTAGGGGCTTCCCCCTGGGCAGCCACCCCTCCTTGCTATGGGCGGCGTGGCGGAGTAGTCCGGAAGGGACACCTTTCCCTTCTTGGAAGTCCCAGCCTCCCCTTCCGGGGCGGCTTTCCTATTTTTCTCCTCCCCAGTGCGGGGAGGTAGAGTTTCTTCTTGCTTCCCCCCGCCTCCGTGGGAGGAATCCGTCTCATCATCGTCAGACGATGTGGGTATGACGGCCTTGCACCGAGGGCCTTTCCCGGCCCCTGAGACCGCCTTCTCGGGCCCCTCACCCTCTTCGGGTTGGGTGGTCCCTTCTTCTTCCTCCTCCCCTTTGGGGGAGGAGTGCACCTTGTCGTCTTCGGATGAGGCTTCCGGCGCAACCTTATGCCGGAGACCCTTTCGGATCCCCGGGGCCTTCTTTTCGGCATTCTTCTCCGGCACCTTGTAGGGCGCCGGGACCTGCATCTCCGTCAGGAGAGCATCAGCTGGGCCTTCTGGCAGCGGAGCCAGACAGTCAATCTGCTCCACTGTCTCCACATAATCCTGAACAAATATGCACAATTACTTAACGCTCCCGCATGAATATATTGGGAAGAACCGAATCCTGTGGTAGCCTGCAAACTCACATGACTAGGAAGCCGCGGCATGGAGCCCACGGTCCTCGGATGTGGGAGGAGGTACTTCGGAGGCCTTGAACAACGCCTTCCACGCGTCTTTGTGCTTCATGCCGTAGAGCCTCTGAATCGTCTGGTGTTCGGACGGGACGAACTCCCACAGATTGAATGCCCGCCTTTGGCACGGCAGAATCCGGCGAACGAGCATGACCTGGATCATGTTGACAAGCTTGATGTTCTTGTCCTTCATGCTCTTGATGAAGTTTTGGAGTCCGGTCAGCTCTGTTGATCCGCCCCAGTACAGGCCCTTCTTTTCCCAGGAGGTGAGCCGCATGGGGGTTCCGGATTGAAACTTGGGGGCCGCCGCCCAGTTGGCGCCGCACGGCTTGATGATGTAGAACCACCCCGACTGCCACCCCTTCATGATTTCCGCAAAGGAGTCGTCAAGCCAGGTGACGTTAGGCATCTTGCCCACCATGGCTCCTCCGCACTCCGCTTGTTGGCCGCTCACAATATTCGGCTTCACGCAGAAGATTTGCAGCCACAAGCCAAAATGAGGCTTGATGCGGAGGAAAGCCTCACATACGACGATGAACGCCGAGATGTTGAGGAAGAAGTTCGGGGCTAGATCATGGAAATCTAGCCCGTAGTAGAACATGAGCCCGCGGACGAAGGGGTGAAGTGGAAACCCCAGTCCACGGACGAAGTGGGCGAGAAACACGACCCTCTCGTGGGGTCCTGGGGTCGGAATGACCTGCTCGTCGTTCGGTAGCTGGTGCGCTATGTCTGCGGCCAAGTATCCGGCCGCCCGAAGATTCGCGATATCCTTCTCCTTCATGGTGGAGGCCACCCACTTGCCTCCCGCTCCGGACATGTTTAGCTGTGCGGAGAAGACTTGGGCTAGGGCGCTGGAGCTCGAGGGGGCAAGAGTGAGCGAAGGAGGAAGAAGGCGTGGGTAAAAATGGGGAACTCTTATCCCTTTATAGAGGCAACGAAAGCGGTGCGCCTCCCCACTTGCCCGTTGGGAATCGGTCACCTCCCTAGCGCCATGATTGATGGCACGGTGGGATTACCCATACCCGTATTGATGAGGATCTTGTAATAAGGGGACACGATCTCTGCTTTGACAAGACGTGTCGAGGAAACCGCCTCGCAATATGTGATGTGGCGGGTTGTAGGAAAATGGTTCGAATAATGACCCGACCTTAATGACATGTCATGTTGTCTAAAAAGTTGTCAGCAGATTGCATTTGTGAAATATCGTTCTCTCTCTACAATGGTATGTGAAGATCATTTTGTGGATCCGGACACGGTCTATGTGTTCGGTAATTACTTTGGAGTATTCGGAGAAGGAACCCGCCCTGCAATGCCGAAGACAAGACTGCGTGGACTCATCGTCATTGAAGCCTGGTTCAGGGGCTACTGAGGGAGTCCTGGATTAGGGGGTATCCGGACAGCCGGACTATATACATCATCCGGACTATTGAAGCGTGAAGATACAAGACTCAAGACTTGGGCCCGTGTCCGGATGGGACTCTCCTTTGCATGGAAGATAAGCTTGACGATTTGGATATTGTGTTTCCTTCCTTGTAACCGACTCCATGTAAACCCTAGCCCTCTCCGGTGTCTATATAAACCGGAGAGGTTGGTCCTTAGAAGGCCGATCACAATCATACCATCATAGGCTAGCTCTTAGGGTTTAGCCTCTACGATCTCGTGGTAGATCTACTCTTGTACTACTCATATCTTCAATATTAATCAAGCAGGAAGTAGGGTTTTACCTCCATCGAGAGGGCCCGAACCTGGGTAAACATTGTGTCCCTTGCTTCCTGTTACCATCAGCCTAAGACGCACAGATTGGGACCCCCTACCCGAGATCCGCCGGTTTTGACACCGACAGCGCCCCCCCTCCACCGTTTACACCCCCGGTCATATTTTTCTAGTGCTTAGGCAAAGCCCTGCAGAGATAACTTCACCGTCACTGTCACCACACCGTCATGCTGCTGTAACTCATCCACTACCTCACCGTCTTGCTGGATCAAGAAGGCGTGGACATCACCGAGCTGAACATGTGCTGAACGCGGAGGTGCCGTACGTTTGGTACTCGATCGGTTGGATCGTGAAGAAAGTTCGACTACATCAACCGCGTTGTCAAACACTTCCGCTTACGGTCTACAAGGGTACGTAGACACACTCTTCCCCTCTCGTTGCTATGCATCTCCATGGATAGATCTTGCGTGTGTGTAGAAACTTTTTTGTTTTCCATGCAATGTTTCCCAACACATCTTCCCTAGAAAAATAAATAAGGAGAGGACTTTCGGGATGAAGCGCCGCCATCTCAAGTCGGAACCTGGGCAGGAGCACTTTTGCTCTCCCAAAGAGTGATTCCACCGAGGACACTTCCCTCTAGGAGGGGGAAATCAAAGCCATCTACATCGCCAACAACCCTCTCATCATGGGAGGGCCAATCTTCATCAACATCTTCACCAACACCATCTCTTCTCGAACCCTAGTTCATATCTTGTACTCAATCTGTGTATCAAAACCTCAGATTGGTACATGTGGGTTGCTAGTAGTGTTGATTACATCTTGTAGTTGATGCTAGTTGGTTTATTTAGTGGAAGATTATATGTTCAGATCCAAGATGTTGTTCAATACCCCTCTGATCTTGAATGTGAATATTATTTGTGAGTAGTTACTTTTGTTCTTGAGGACATGGGAGAAGTCTTGCCATAAGTAATCATGTGAATTTGGTATTCGTTCGATATTTTGATGATATGTATGTTGTTGCTTCCTTTAGTGGTGTCATGTGAACGTCGACTACATGACACTTCACCATCTTTGGGCCTAAGGGAAGGCATTGTGGAGTAGTAATTAAATGATGGGTTGCTAGAGTGACAGAATGTGACGACCCAAGACCTAGAGCTCCACTAGTTTGTGATTTGATCTTGCTTGCAATGCTTGTGATGTAATGTTGGTTTTTTTTTTTGCATCATGCATCATATTCACCATTGCTTGTTTGTGGCATATTTAATTTTTTGTGATCTTGTGTGATCTTCTTATTCTCTTCTTGACAATTTCTTTTGCACCTTTATCTCAAGTCAAACCAATCCATGCCATGATCATGTTGAGTGCATTGTCACATATTTTGTTCTTGCATCATGAGCATCATTGTTATTATTGCATTGCGATTCTTGTTATTGATACTAATGCATAGACATACTTGTTGGTTGTTTTAGTTGTGTGCTTGTGTGTGTGATCAACCCCTGCATTGTCTCTCTGTCAACTTCATCTTCTTCGACACCCATAACCCATTGCATGATCATCTTCTTCCCTTTTTTCTTCTTTCCATTTAATTGGGGTATTTATTTTCCTGCCTCCATTTAATATTCACCATAGTTCTTCATTATCAAGCTTGTGTCTTATGCCTCTCCTCAAATTTTTCATCCTTTTTTTAAGTTGTTATGGACAGATTCAAAAATGCTTCAAGTTTGAATTAAATTCAAACTTGGAATATTTTGTTGTCTTTAAATAATGCAAGGACAATTTATTAAAATCCCTCATAATTCCGGAGTTCCCGATATATTTTCCTATCTAAAGAACTCTTCTCTAATATCCCTGGGCTTTTCCCTTTTTGCTTTCTAAACTGTTTAATTTACAAAACATAGTTTGCACAGAGAACAAGGCGTACCTCTTCTTACCTCCTGATAGTCGCAGCCCGCCCAAGGCCTAGAGCCTGCAGCCCATCTCCTTTCTCTTCCTTTCTCCATCCTCTCGCTTTCTCCTCCCTCACAGTAAAACTGCCGAGCCAGGGCGCATGGCCACCGTGGTCGAGCCGCTCGCCCGCGCCCCCGCTATATAAGACGTGTGCCCAGCCCAAGGGTTCCCTCAGACCCCCTCTATCCTCCTCCGCCGCCGCCAGCCAGGAGGGCATCCCCATGCGCCTCCACCTGAGACACCCAACTCCATGGCCGGAGAGCTCAAGCTCTTCTCCGGATTGATCCTCGTCGTAGCCGTCTTCATCTTCTTCCACGACCACATATGCGTCCCTGCCTTCATCCTCGACCCCGCAGCAAGTCCCTGGAGCCCTGGATCGTCCTCCTCCATGACGACTACCTCCCCTGCTTCTTCTTCTTTTCTTTTTTTTCTCGAATACGCATAGCATAAGTATCTTGCATTAAAGAGAGAGAAAATGGGTACAAGAGCCCTCCGCCGAGGGTGTTACAACACACCCACTCCACCGTATCAAGGGTACACACTACATCTCACCTCCAACCCACCTATGTATCCACCTAAAGAAGGGTTCCAAGTCCGACCGTATGAGGCCGGCCGTCTTCCAAGCCCTACCCTCCGAAAGGATCCTACCAAAGAGTCTATTAAGCGACGGGGAGTCGCCGTCAAACACGATCCCATTTCGATGTTTCCAGGGCTCCCAAAGGTAAAGGATGATGATGGTCCGCGTGTCCCTCGCCGGCATGTCGTCCCCTCCTATGTTAACCAGTCATGATGGTAACATGTCGTCCTGTGTTGGCGTCCACTCCGGCTTGCCCAGAGGCGTGCAAATCTGCAGCCAAAAGGACCGGGAGAAGGCGCACTGAAGCATGATATGGTTCATCGTTTCATCCTCCTAGTCGTAAAGCGGGCAAGCCTCCTGATGGGGCAGCCCCCTCCTGGCCAAACAATCTGAGGTCCAACAGCGGTTGCGCACCGCGAGCCAAGTGAAAAAGCGGCATTGAAGGGGGGGCCCGACTTTTCCACGTTGTTGCCGCTGTCGGGACCACCTCCCTGCCTGAGAACTTCGCCACGTACGCCGAGCTAGCAGAGTAGACCCCGTTCCTCTCCCATGCCCACACGATCCGGTCATGCACTCCCTCCTGGAGTTGATATCCTTGGACCCGCTCCCACAGCGCCATAAACTGGAGAAGCGCCGGCCCCTCCAAATTCGGACCCACGTACTGCGCCCACGCGCCATTAGCTAGTGCCTCGTTGACATGGAGTTGTCGACGAACGCGTTTGGGAATCCTGGAGTAGATGGCCAGTGCAACTTCCTCGATCCTGAATCCTTCCAGCCACCTATCCTCCCAGAATAAAGCCTGTCTACCATCTTCGACCATCGTGTGCATCGCCGTGTTGCATAGCTGGCTAGCTGCTTTTGGCACCGATATGGTGAACTCACTCCATGGTCTCGAGTTATCTGTCCGGGCGAGCCACGTCCATCTGGCTTGCATGGCGATGTTCATCCACTTAAGGTCCAGGATCCCAAGGCCACCTGCCCACTTGGGGGCACAAACAGCCGGCCATGCAACAGAGCAGTTTCCTCCGTTCGCCTCCACTTTTCCACACCATAAAAACCCTCGCAGAATTTTGTTTACGGCCTTTATTATCTTAGCTGGGAGCTCCATTGCTAGCATCGCATGTATTGGCATTGACGATAGCACCGACTTGACAAGGAGTAGCCTTCCACTCTTCGGCAGTGCTGAAGCTCTCCAAGTGGGTAGGCATGTCGCAATGTGTTCCACCAGCCCCTGAAGCTGGGCTGTCGATTGCCGACGTATGGTCAATGGAAGCCCAAGATATCTAATCGGGAATCTCCCAAGTGAGCAACCAAGGGTATCAACCACCACCTCCATTTGGTCCAATGTGCACCTGATCGGTATCGCAGCACTCTTGCGCAAGTTGGCTTTGAGGCCCGAGGCAGCAGCGAAAATCTTCAGAATAAGTGAGCACGCCTGCAAGTCCATCATGTGTGGTTTAAGAAATACCATGACGTCGTTCGCAAAGATTGACATCCTGTGCCGTAGTCCGGATGGTGCAAGGGGGGCAAGGAGGCCAAGCTCAGCCGCCCGGTGAAAGAGCCGCTGAAGTGGCTCCATGACAAGAAGAAAGAGCATTGGCAACATTGGGTTCCCTGTCTTAGTCCACATTTGTTGTATATTGGCTTCCTTGGGACTCCATTGACCATAACTCTCGTGGAGGATGTGGCAAGGAGCCCACAGATCCACCCAATCCACCGTTGTCCAAAACCCATAGCGTGCAAAACCTCCAATAAGAATGGCCACTAGACGGAATCAAAAGCTTTCGATATGTCGACCTTAAAGAGCACGGTGGGATCCCTCAAGACATGAATCCGCCTAACCGTTCCTTGCACGAGCATGAAATTATCATGTAAATATTTGCCCTTCACGAAGGCGCTCTGGTGCTTGCCCACCAAGCGAGGTAGATCATCCACAAGCCTAGAAGCGAGTACTTTGTCAAACATCTTGATCGCGCTGTGCGCCATGCTCACAGGTCTGAAGTCGCGGAGCTCCTCCGCCCCATCCATCTTCGGCAACAAGGACAC
Source organism: Triticum aestivum (assembly GCF_018294505.1). Taxonomy (NCBI): domain Eukaryota; kingdom Viridiplantae; phylum Streptophyta; class Magnoliopsida; order Poales; family Poaceae; genus Triticum; species Triticum aestivum. The sequence goes on from NC_057798.1 coordinate 582,579,616, forward strand.
CTTCTTCTTCTTCTTCTTCAAGGACATCGCGCTCCATCGCCGTCTTCAGCGCCTCTTCGCCCTCTCGTTCACCTCCCGATGTCCTCGGGGAGCCACTCGAGCCCGTGGTGAGCCGCTGCTCCTTCCCATCTCCTTCCCCGTCATATTCCGTCGTCGTCATTGCCGGCCTTCTCGTCGTAGTTTCTGCATCCTCAACCAGAGCAGGGGCCCTGACCACGAGGTCGTCGCCCTTGTTCCCACATGCTCGCGCGCACACACAAGAACGAGCATGCTCGGATCCATACCTAGCACCCACCGCTCGCTTCCACACACGCACACACCCACACGATGCATGCGCTCATGCACTCAGCCGTCCCCATGCCTCGTCGTGCTTGCTGCCATGGCCACAAGCTCGGCCTGCACGCGCATCACGCAAACCCTGTGCCTCGAACACACGCCGCGGCTCGCCTACAGGCCACACCATGCCCACCCAGTGACTCCGCTGCACCTCGCCATGGCCCCGAGCCGAGGAAATGTTTGAGCTCGAGGTCTCTGCTTCCGCCTCAGTCCGCACGCCGCGCACCACAACCCCACCTATTTCCGCACCCCCGCCGTCGGCCTGTGGTCGCGAGGTCGTCGTCTTACTCGCCGGCGTTGTCACCCAGTTCCTCTGTGATCCACGGAGAAGAAGGCATGGCCTTGGGTCGGTTCAAGTTCAGCCACACCGTTGTTTTGCATGAACACGCAGCAGCAGTGCACTGGTCATTCCTCTGCTTCGCTATCCAGGAGGTTGTGGGAAAGTCCCAACCGCCCCCAATTCCCCTTCGGGCCAGATCTGCTGCTGGGCTTGCACACTGCATTGCATTCGGTCCGCAGATGTTCTTTTTTTATTCCGTGATTTTGGCATATATCCAGTGGATGCGTATTTTTCAGAAATGCCATTAAAATTGCATTGCTCATATCTAAATATCAATGCAGCATAATAAAACATGTCATATACGTAAAATGCTTACAATTTCATCTACTTTCATAATATGCATCTTTAATGCATGTTAAAAATGTCTAAATGTCATGTTTGAATTAATTTGCATAAATGACATGTTAAAATGGTTTATTTCATAACTAAATAACCGTAGCTTCGAATTAAATAAACTTTATATCTAAATGGGGTAGAAAAATGTGTAGCTTAACATGGTGCCCTTTGTTTTGCTATTTAACAACATTAAAATTGTGTATAATGCAGAATAGTACCAAATTCGAAAATTATGTATGGGGATTTTCCGGAATTGTTGTTTGTTAATTTCCGGCCCCATTTAAATTGCCTAGGTAGGTAGTTTTATTGTGCTTCACCTCTTTCTTGTTAACCCACATTTAATATTGTTGAGTAGCTTAAACGGAGAGAGCTAAATAATTATTGCATATTGAGCTCCGCTTAATTTGTAGTATTGCTTCTTGCACTTTGCCATGTCATGCCTCATTGACATGCATCATACTTGCTTATGCATCATGCCATGTTTATGCTTGTTTGTTTACTATGTTGTTGCTTCTTTTCGGTTGTGCTTCTTTTTAATAGTTCCGGATTCGTTGCGATTGCGAGGATGTGTTCAACTATGTTGGTTCGTCTACTTCATGAACCGATCTTCTTTGCTAGTTGTCTTGATGCTATCGTTAAGTCACACTACCTACCACTTGTTTAAAAGCCTCCTAATTGCCATGAAACAGCCTCTAACCTTTTCACCCTCCCAGCAAACCATTGATTGGCTATGTTACCGCTTGCTCGGCCCCTCTTATAGCGTTGCTAGTTGCAGGTTGTTCCATGTTGGGACATGGATATCATGGGGTATCATAATATCTCTTATTTAATTAATGCATCTATATTCTTGGTAAAGTGTGGAAGGCTTGGCCTTTTGCTTGGTGTTTTGTTCCACTCTTGCCGCCCTAGTTTCCGTCATACTGGTATTATGTTTCTTGATTTGCGTTCCTAACACGGTCGGGGTTTATGGGCCCCCCTTGACAGTTCACTTTCAATAAAACTCTTCCAACAAGGCCCAACTTTGGTTTACCATCTGTCTAATAACAACTAAAACTTGCATATGGACTTTTCGGACCCCGAGGACAATTAATCAACAGCTCGGGCGAGTGCTCCTCATGAGTATTGGTCCAAACCGGGTAGACTGCGGGGCCACCACGCGGAAACTCAAGGATTGGTTTTACTCGTAGGATGTCCCATCCGATCGTGGCCTGAGACGAGATACGCGCGGCTCCTATCAGGGTGTCAGCACATCGGGAGGTCTTGCTGGTTTTGTTTTACCATTGTAGAAATGTCTTGTGCATCGGGATTCCGAGTTTGATCGGGTTGTCCCGAGATGGAGATTTGCCTCCGCGGATCTTGAGAGTTTGTGATGGACTAAGTTGGGACACCCCTGCAGGGTTTAATCTTTTCGAGAGTCATGCCCGCGGTTATGTGGCAGATGGAAAATTTATAATATCCGATTATAGAGAACTTGACATCAGATTCGAAATAAAACACACCAACCGCGTGTGTAACCGTAACCATCTCTTTTCAAGTGAGTTCGATAAGAGAACATGGTGGGGTTATGTTTGACTCGTAAGTAGTTCAGGATCACTTATTGATCATTACTAGTTGCGGCCGTTATGCGTAGTTACTCTTCTTAATCTTGAACTCGTAAGTTAGCCACCGTACAATGCTTAGTGCTGCTACAACCTCACCACTTATCCATTCCATACCCATTAAGGTTTGCTAGTCTTGATACCCATGGTAATGGAATTGCTGAGTCCTCGTGGCTCACGGATTACAACAATAATAGATGCAGGTATAGTCAATGCGATGATATGACGTGAGAGCGATGGTTGCTTGTTTTGGAGTTCTTCTTCTGCTTCTTCTTCTTCGATCGAAGGATAGGTTCCTGGTCGACAGCCTGGGTTAGTAGGGTGGATGTCGTTCGTGTTTTTTTGTTTTCATCTATAGTCGGATGTTGCTCTTCTGTATGATGTTTGATGTATTCATGTGACACTTGTATGCCTTTGTATGTATCCCCATCTATTATGTACATGGTTCGATGTAATGATATCCAACTTGCAAAGCGTCTTTAATATGCGGCTCTATCCTTGGTGGGACCTTCGAGTTCCTCTCAGATAGGATCGCATATTGGGTGTGACATAACAGCTTAAACGCTAGTTTATGCACTATTCCATAAGGGGCTGCTTTGGATCCATATGTTTCATGATATGGTTAGATTTATCTCAATTCTTCTTTTGTAGTTGCAGATGCTTGCGAGAAGGGTTAATCATAAGTGCGAGGCTTGTTCAAGTAAGAACGTCACCCAAGCACCGGTCCACCCACATATCAAATTGCAAAGTAGCGAACGCAAATCAAACAAACATGATGAAAGTGACTAGATGAAATTCTCGTGTTTCCTCAAGAATGCTTTGCTTGTTATAAGAAACCATTCTGGCATGTCCTTTGCTACAAAAAGGATTGGGATACCTTGCTGCACTTTTGTTACCGTTACTATCTATTGCTCGTTACAAATTATCTTTCTACAAAACTATTTGTTACCGACAATTTCAGTGCTTGCAGAAAACACCTTGCTGAAAACCGCTTGTCACTCCTCGTTGGGTTCGACACTCTTACTTATTGAAAGAACTATGATTAATCCCCTATACTTGTGGGTCATCAAGACTCTTTTCTCATGCCGTTGTCAGGGAGTGAAGCGCCTTTGGTGAGTGGAATTTGGTAAGGAAACATTTATATTACATGCTAAAATTTACTGTCACTTGTTACTATGGAAAACAATCCTTTGAGGGTTTTTTCAGGGTATATTCACCTCGTCCGGAAGCACAAAGAGTTTCCCCTCAACCTACTGCACGTACTGAAAATATTTATTATGAGATTCCTTCGGGTATGATAGAGAAACTGCTAGCTAATCCTTATGCAGGAGATGGAACAATACATCATGATAAGCACTTAATCTATGTGGATGAAGTTTGTGGATTATTTAAGCTTGTAGGTCTACCCCGGAGATGAAGTTAAGAAGGCAATGACATTGTATAGGCTATGTGGTGATATTTTAACATGGGATTGGAACCGGTTGAGATTGGAATTTCATCAAAAGTTTTATCCTATGCATCTGGTTCATCGTGATTGAAACTATATATATAATTTCCGGCCTTGTGAAGGAGAAAGTATTGATCAAGCTTGGGGGAGGCTTAAGTACATGATGTACACATGCCCCAATCATGACCTCTCAAGGGAAATTATATTACAAAAAAAGTGTGCTCGGCTTTCTCATAATGATCAAACCATGCTCGATTCTTCTTCTACTGGTTCCTTTATGAAGAAAACTATTGAATTCATATGGGATCTTCTAGAAAGAATTAAACACCACTCTGAAGATTGGTAACTCGACAAAGGTAAAGAGTCAGGTATAATACTTAATTTTGATTGTGTTAAATCTTTATGGATACCGATGCTTTTCATAGGTTTAGCACTAAATATGGACTTGACTCTGAGATAGTAGCTTCCGTTAGTGAATCTGCTACTCATGTTGATCTCCCTAAGGAGAAGTGGTATAAATATCATCCACCTATTAAAGAAAAGATTGAGAAACCAGTTATAGTTAAAAATGAAACTATCATTTATAATGTTGATCCAGTTGTGCCTACCGCTTATATTGAGAAACCACATTTTTCCTGTTAGGATAAAGGAACATGTTAAAGTTTCAACTGTGGTTAATAAAAGTAATATTAGAGCACCTAGACCCTATGAACAAATTAAAGTTGAACCTAATGTTGCTATGGTTAAAGATCTCTTGGTCGATAATATTGATGGGCATGCTATTTATTTCTTTAGTGAAGCTACTAGAATAGCTAAACCTGATCCTAAGTATAAGAATATACTTGTCGTTGGCATGCCTGTTGTCTTGGTCAGAATAGGAGATCATTGTTACCATGGCTTGTGTGATTTAGGTGCTAGTGTGAGTGCTATTCTGTTTGCCTTATATCAAGAGATTATGAATGACATTGCACCTATTGAGATAAAAGACATTGATGTTACTATTAAACTTGCGAATAGAGATACTATTTCACCGCTAGGGATTGTTAGAGATGTTGAAGTCTTTTGTGGAAAAATAAAATACCCTACTGATTTTCTAGTTCTTGGTTCTCCGCAAGATGATTATTGTCCCATTATATTTGGCAGACCTTTCTTGAATACAACTAATGCTCAAATCGATTGCAATAAAGAAACTACCAGTGTTAACTTTGGTGATGTATCTCATGAGTTTAATTTCTCTAAGTTCCATAGACAACCTCAGGAAATGTTAGAAATACTATCTAAGCACACACTTTTTTTTGATGGATATTCTGGTTTTCTCAAATACTTATGTCACAAGAAGATCAAGAGAAAACTACTTTTACTTATCCTTTTGGAACTTATACTTATAGACACATGCCTTTTGGTTTTATGCAATGCACCTGCTACCTTTCAAAGATGTACGACTGCTATATTCTCTGATTGTTGTGAAAAGATTGTTGAGGTTTTCATGGATGATTTCTCTGTTCATGGAACTTCTTTTGATGATTGTTTGAGCAACCTTGATCGAGTTTTACAGAGATGTGAACAAACTAATCTTGTCTTGAATTGGGAGAAGTGCCACTTCATGGTTAATGAAGGTATTGTCTTGGGGCATAAAATTTCTAAATGAGGTATTGAAGTAGACAAAGCCAAGGTTGATGCAATATAGAAAATGCCATGTCCTAAAGATATTAAAGGTATAAGGAGTTTCCTTGGTCATGTTGGTTTCTATAGAAGGTTTATTAAAGACTTCTCTAAAATATTCAGGCCTCTTACTAATCTCTTGGAAAAGGATGTTCCATTTGTTTTTTATGATGATTGTCTGGAAGCCTTTGAAACACTTAAGAAAGCCTTAACCTCTGCACCTATTGTTCAACCACCTGATTGGAACTTACCATTTGAAACTATATGTGTCGCTAGTGATTATGATGTTGGTGCTATTCTAGGACAAAGAGTTGACAAGAAATTAAATGGCATCCACTATGCTAGTAAAATCTAGACAATGCTCAAAGAAATTATGCTATTATTGAGAAAGAATTTATAGCGGTTGTGTTCGCATGTGACAACTTCAGTTCTTACATAGTTGATTCTAAAGTAATTGTTCACACCGATCATGCTGCTATTAAATATCTTATGGAAAATAAGAAATGCTAAACCTAGACTCATTAGGTGCATTCTATTGCTACAAGAATTTGAATTGCATATTACTGATATGAAGGGAGCTGAAAATCTCGTAGCTGATAACTTGTCTAGGTTGGAAAATGTTCTTGATGGCCCACTACCTATTGATGATAGTTTTCCTGATGAATAAATAGTTGTTATAAATGGTTCTCGTAATACTCCTTGCTATGCAGACTATGCTAATTACATTGTTGCTAAATTTATACCGCCTAGTTTCATATACCAACAAAAGAAAAAGTTTTTTTCTTTGATTTAAGACATAACTTTTGGGATGACCCACATCTTTATAAAGGAGTAGATCGTATTATTAGACAGTGTATACCTGAGCATGAACAGGAACAAATACTACGAAACTGTCATTCCGAGGCTTACGAAGGACACCACGCTAGAGATAGAACTGCACATAAGGTACTAAATTTTGTTTTTTTTGGCCTACTCTCTTCAAGGATGCTCGTAAGTTTGTCTTAGCTTGTGATGAATGTCAACGAATTGGTAATATTGGTAGACGTCAGGAAATGCCTATGAATTATCACTTGTTATCGAACCATTTGATGTTTGGGATTTGATTATATGGGACCTTTTCCTTCCTCTAATGGGTATACACATATTTTAGTTATTGTTGATTACACTATTAAGTGGGTAGAAGCTATACCAACTAGTAATGTTGATCATAACACCTCTATTAAAATTCTTAAAGAAGTTATTTCCTCGAGATTTGGAGTCCCTAGATATTTAATGACCGATGGTGGTTCACATTTTATTCATGGTGCATTCTTGCTAAATATGATGTTAACCATATAATTGCATCTCCTTATCACCGTAAATCTAGTTGGTCAAGTTGAATTGAGCAATCGAGAAATAAATTTAATTTTGCAAAAGACCGCCAATCGATCTAGAAAGAATTGGTCCAAGAAACTTGATGATGCATTATGGGCTTATAGAATAGCTTATAAGAATCATATGGGTATGTCTCCGTATAAAATGGTCCATGGAAAAGCATGTCATTTACCTCTTGAGTTAGAACATAAAGCATATTGGGCAATCAAATAACTTAATTATGGTTTTATATTTTCCTGTGAGAAGAGGCTATTTGATATTAACTCGTTAGACGAATGGGAACCAAGCTTATGAAAATGCCAAATTGTTTAAAGAAAAAGTTAAGAGATGGCATGATAAAAAAATTCAAAAATGGGAATTCAAAGTGGGAGAGTATGTTCTATTGTACATTTCTCATTTTAGATTTTTTTGCAGGAAAACTTCTATCTAAATGGGAAGGACCGTATATCATCTAAAAAGTTTATCATTCTGGATCTATTAAGATCAACAACTCCGAAGGAACTAATCCTAAGGTAGTAAATGGACAAAGAATTAAGCACTATATCTCAGGTACACCTATTAACGTTGAAACTAACATTATTCAAACTATGACACCGGAGGAACACATAAGAGAGACCTTTCAGAATACTCCGGAACCTTGAAAAGGAATAGGTATGTGATACGGTAAGTAAACCAGTTTTGGAATATTAGAAAAATACCAAAATAAGAAACAACCGAGGGCACCCAAGAGGTGCACATGACGCACCAGGGCACGCCCACCACCCCCCAGGTCACGCCCTAGTGGCTCGTGGGCCCCTTGTGAGCCTTCCCGATTCCGTTTTCTTCTGGAATACTTGTTTTGTAAGATAAAAGTTCTTTATATATACTCCCAGATGTTTTGACCACCATATCATAGAAATATCCTTTGTTCTTGTTTCGTGTTGTTTTCTGTTAGATCTCCCAAGCCAGGCATCATGTCTTCTTCCTCCTCCAACAACGTGGAAGATGATGCTTGGTTAATACATATGAACTAAGGAGAGAGGGAACTGGGGAGGTCGCCATGGAAGAAGATGAAGGAGACTCGCTCGGAGTCCACTCTCTGGTCTCGGAGAGGGGTACGCTGGCCGGCATCTCCACTACTCTGATCCCCCATCAAGCCATGAGGCCGATGTACGATCAAGGGAATCGTGAAGTGCAAGGATGGCTTCCCCCTTGGAGGCCCCCTTACACAGGTTACATCAGAACAATTTTCATAATTTGGTTCACAACTATGGGGTTGAAAATACCCCTCGTCTACACATACCGTCCAATTGGGACATATCTCGCTTGAGAGAAAGTGATGCAGGAACAAACTCTTGGGGACCAAATAATAATAATAATATGGCTGAGGTGGAAAAGAATACCGAGTTAATTCGTCAAGCGCTCCGGGAAATTTCCTGGCTCTGTTGGGGGTCCTCTTAATGAATGAAACATATCTACATTTCATCAAAAAACATATTAGACCTGATCCTTTTGGATGGTCAAGCATGTTGAGAACAAGTTCTTTTTTGGCGATTTGCTTGCCCCACCATTCTAAACAGACTACAAGTATGATTTGTTGTCGCTTCACACGGTTTCATTCCATACTCTGTGGCCTTTTTTCCTTTTCTATTTTGATCCAAAGTTTTGTCGTCCTACATAATCATATATGATCATACTAGTACAATGCCCGTGCGTTGCTATGGGCTATAATGCAAATACTTTTGGAAGCATCTATAGTCTGAACTCTTAATCCAATTATGTCCCTTAATCAAAATTGTGTGCGTCTTAGGAGCTACTATAGGTTTGCTCTTGTGGTTGTTGGCTGGTGGTCGGCATCTTATCATGAGATCATAGCATTCTCTCTCTAGTTTTTCAAAAAAAAATCCATTTCCTTTATTTTCCCTGTACAATTGGAATGTTGTCGCCCTTCCTTTATCAATGTAAACGCAGCTCAGCTTTGTACGTTCTATGCTGCTTCATGTTTGTTTTTTTCTGTTAGAGAGAAAGTTCTTGTGTTAGCGAGAGATGTAGAACTGCCTAATGGAACTGCAATTGATTATTCGAAAGCAGCATCAGATCAAAACAAGCTCATCTCATAGCAGTTCTAGCTGATTTTTTAATATAATATGCGAGAAAGTACCCTTCAATAGTAAAGCCCTGCCACCTCATCTCTTCACCAAGCATGCGATTATTTTCGATATTGTGGAGCTACAGTTATGGGCATCTAAGAAACATCAAAGCATATATTACAAACATGTTCATTTCCATGTTCTCTAAAGCCAGAAGGTATTACAGACATGTTCATTTCCATGTTCTCTAAAGCCCGAAGGTCCTAAAGTGGGATTTATGAACTAACAAGGCAATCATACATTTCCAACATCCGTACTACAAGAAACTACATGGGCCTAACAATCCTACACCATCAATGAACTTAATAGTAAGTACCGTCTACAATCCACATCATTCATATATGTTCCAAAAAGCAGCATAGTATACGTCTCTAACATATCTATAATTTTTGGTTGTTCCATGCTATTATATTATCCATCTTGCATGTTCTATATGCATTTTGATACTATTTTATATCATTTTTTGGGACTAACCTATTAACCTAGTTCCCCGTGCCAGTTGCTGCCTTTTCCCTTGTTTTTGACTTTTACAGAAAGAATATCAAACAGAGTCCAAACGGAATAATACTTTACGGTGATTTTTCTTCGACCAGAAGAAACCCACGAGACTTGGAGAGGAGGCCAGAAGACCTACAAGTTGGCCACAAGCCATAGGGGCGCGCCCCCAGGGCCTGTGGGCCCCTCATAGACCTCCTAACCCTAATTCCAACACTATATATTCTCAAATATTCCCATTATACCAAAAGCGTCCACAAAAATACTTTTCCGCCTCCGCAAGCTTTTGTTCTCATGAGATCCCATTTTGGGGCCTTTTCTAGCACTCTGTCAGAGGGGGATTCGATCACGGAGGGCCTCTACACCAACCTTGCTGCTCTTTTGATGATGTGTGAGTAATTTACCACAGACCTACAGGTCCATAGCTAGTAGCTAAATGGCTTCTTCTCTCTCTTTGATCTTCAATACAATGTTCTCCTTGATGTTCTTGGAGTTTTATCCGATGTAATCTTCTTTTGCGGTGTGTTTGTTGAGATCCGATGAATTGTGGGTTTATGATCATATTACTATGAATATTATTTGATTCTTCTCTGAACTCTTTTATGCATGATTTAAATAGCTTTATATTTCTCTCTGATCTATTGATTTGGTTTGGCCAACTAGATTGATCTATCTTGCAATGGGAGAGGTGCTTTGTGATGGGTTCAATCTTGCGGTGTCCTCACCCAATGATAGCATGGGTAGCGAGGCACGTATTGTATTGTTGCCATTAAGGATAAAAAGACGAGGTTTATATCATATTGCTTGAGTTTATCCCTCTACATCATGTCATCTTGCTTAATGTGTTACTCTATTCTCTTGAACTTAATACTCTAGATGCAGGCAGGAGTCGGACAATGTGTGGAGTAATAGTAGTAGATGGAGGCAGGAGTCGGTCTACTTGTCACGAACGTGATGCCTATATTCATGATCATTGCCTTAGATATCGTCATAACTATGCGTTTTTCTATCAATTGCTCAATAGTAATTTGTTCATCCACCATATGGTTTCTTTCAAGAGAGAAGCCCCTAGTGAAACCTATGGCCCCGGGTCTATTTTCCATCATATATTTGCAGATCTATAAAACCAAAGACCCAAAAATACCTTGCTGCAATTTATTTACCTTTACTTTATTTTGCCATTTATTTATCTTTTATATCTATCTTTATTAGATCTCACTCTTGCAAGTGACTGTGAAGGGATTGACAACCCCTTTTTCGCGTTGTGTGCAAGTGTTTGTTAGTTTGTGCAGGTGCATCTATTAGAAACTTGCTTGTTCCTCCTACTGGATTGATACCTTAGTTCTTAATTGAGGGAAATATTTATCTTTACTTTGCTGCATCGACGCAAGCTCAAGAAGTAGTACAAAGCAAACCTAGATTTGCTGCATTCTATTTTCTTTAGTGCTCCCTAAACAGAACTATCTATACCTAAGACATTAGTGTCACTTGATAACAAATATCCTCTAATTAAATGGCAAAATCAGAAAAGGGTAGAATTAAGTATTAGCTATTTAAGTAATCATATTTTTATTTAAATTTTAGATGAGCACAAACACCCTCCTGATATATTTGGGGATACCAATGTGGATTTTTTTTCTTCAATGTTAGCATCTAAAGCATCTAGATCTAGGCAGAAACTAAATTGTGAAATAAGTTTTAGAGTTCTCAAACTATATGGCTAGATCATCTATCCAGCTTTCTCGCTACTCACCTCTGTATCAAGGAATCTATTTTGGTCTTCTATGTATACATGTGCCAGATCTATACCATGGGCCACAAAATTGTAGGTATCAAAAATTATATTCTTCAAGGTACGGATCTAAGGATTGCACAAAGCAGTAACTGAATGATTTAGAAACCAAACTATGTCTGAGTAATTGGTGTGAGGAATTGGTTTGTTACCTTCTGTTCATGCAAAGAATCTTGTGGTCCTAGTGGAACACCAGACATGCAGCCACAACCTACAGCCACCATCCTCATGAGGATGTGCCCTCATTGTTATGGGGCTTCTTCTGCATTTGCTCATGACCTGCTGCCCTGGCCTATTCACCTCATGGCCTGCATTTGTTGATCCCCAAATTATTATTGAATAAATCGGATATGATCCTTCCATGCAAGAATTGGATGCCCTTGATCCTCTGCCCCCAGGTAAGCTTCTGTCCTTCCGTTCCTTTTGGTACAATATAATTCAAGCAAGAAACATAACATTCAGGCATTGGAATGCCAGATCAGGCGAAAGAATGAAGGGGATACGAACCGATATCTTACACTAAATCCCCTAAATGGCATTATCAGAATGGGAGATCCACTTGAAAATTAATACACACATAAAAAAGCATGCTTCTGTAACAGTGCAGAAGATTCTGCATCTTAAGGATGTTTTTAAGTCAAAATGAACCATCTGAGAACAATTAATTTAGCCAAACCACCAAACCATAACACATATCCTCAACCAGTTCCTATCAAAATTGTAGCCATCTCATCCATGAATTACATTCATGGTGTCCTAGGGATATTCAAACTATAACGAAAATAAAAAATACAGCTAGTTATTGTCGTGCACACAAACGCAAAATCAAAAGAGAAGCATGGGCGCTTACCCATATGTTCAGCTTCCACTAGTAGTGGGTGTAAGGGGCTAAGCGCATTGCACCAAACACAAGGAAGTCGTTGTTTTCATTGATTATTTGACTATTAAAGCCGTAGTAGTGAACTCACAGAAGAAGATGAGCGCCCAGCCTAGTCCACGGGAATGTGCCTTTGGTACTGTGCAAGGGTATGAATACATCAAAAAAATAGTAGATGACCTAAAAGACATTAGACCAGGCTGTTTCATGACAGAAGAAGGTCATGCATCAACAGATATGTCTCAGGCTGCACATATAATTAAAAAACAATATGAATGCCAAGAGCAATACCAATGGTAAGGCATGACAACAAAGAAGGAAACCAATCATCAACTGTATAACTGTACTTCCATGAACCCACAACAATAATACATATGGGTTAGATCGTGTGCAAATTCACGGTGCCCAAGAGATAAAAAGTAATATGCACTGCTCTAAATAAAGTTGTGCAAGTTCATAGTGCTCGGCTGTGACCCAAACAATGAGATAGGTGGTGGATATGCTGACATCCTTATCGAACTACAAATCATATAAACCACAGGAGATTGCAAATTTCGAGCCCCTCACAGCAGGACCATGAGTACTCTACTCAATTCTCAAAGTATAGTAAGTAAACATTGAACAAACATAAGTACTCAGTCTCGTATCCGACATTAGCCAATTTGTTGCTTCCTATCTCTCTTTTTTTAGACCATTGCTGCTTTCTATCTCTTTTTTGAGACCATTGCTGCATCTGTATACACTGCAATTGTGTTACACAAGTTAGGCCAGATACGAATTCGTAATAAATCCTCAGGTACAATTTAGACCATGTATGCGTTAATTTGCTGCTTCCTATCTATACGCAAGTTCTTGTAATCTGATGGAGTTTGACACGAAACCCCATGAATCTGCAACCAATTTTTAGATGTGTAATTCTAAAATTAAAACTTCCTATACCACACACCCCTTTTCCTTCAACTGAAGCAAAGCAGTACGTGAATAAAAACGTGCGCAAACTGTACCTACCAGCACAAGGCAATGGACATCCGTGCGGCAGGATGTGTGGCGATCTCGCGGCGAAAGCTGGTGGTCGCTCAGTGGCAGTCTAGGTTCTGGGTTCTGGTCGTGGAGGGAGGGCAAAGCGGGGAGATCGGTGGATGGAGATTCCGGGGACAAAGGAATCCATGCGCTGGAGGAGGCGGTGGTGGCCGGACCGCCGGAAACTGGGCAGCAGGCGGCCGCTGCCGTGTGCGTCCATGTCCCCAATGGCGGCAGCTCCCATGTGCACATGCATCCATGGCGGTGTGGGGAAGGCAGGAAGTAGAACAACAAAGATTTGGAGATTGGATAGGAAGAATTGGAGAAGAAAACTAAGTCATGATTCTCTTCATAACTATTGATTGATTTTTATTTGAAGAAGGAAGGTTTAGAAATATATGGTTAAGTAGTCAATCAGATTTTTCCTTAAATTCCGTTATTTGTTTCCTTAAAATTTATTATTTTATTTTCTAAAGCAAATCGCATTGATGGAAGGAATCTATTGATTTAGGTAAGTTAGGAAAGTTAGACATGTAATCTTTTGTATCTTAGGAAAGTGTTGGTTTACAAGGAAAGAGTGAAGATAAACATAAATCCGTAGAAAAGGGGTGGGGGAGGGGACGAAAAAACCAGTCAAAAAGAAACCAGACGAAAGTGGTGGGACGAAAAAAACATGGACTCAATTCTATCAACTACTTCATTAGGAGTAGAGATATAATTTTTTTAGGGTGGAGATATAATTGTTTAATGGGTCTAGATCTTGACCCTTTTGACTCATTAGAAATAACTTTCTCAAGGTCAAAACATGTGTATTTTCCTAGGACCCCTTTCTCAAACAGTAAATTTTAGGAATCCTTTTAAGCAAGCGTTCATGAGAATCTTTAAGCGTCTTTTCGAGCATATTATGTTCGGAATAATCCTTTTTTTCTTTGCAGGGACATTTTGAACAAATCTAAAGGGAATGGTTGTGGGGGTTGATGCAAATACTATGATTTCTAGCTAAAGATTGGTTGGCACCGGATAATTTCCAGCTAAAAATTCTAAGTTATTTGGTTTACGCTAGTAGATTAGCACACGTGTGATTTACAGCTAAAATGGGCTGACACCGGATATTTAGGAGTAGCTAAGAATTCTAGCTTTTTTGTTTGTTTTTGTAGCATAGATTTGTTTTTATTTATTGCATTTATTTCGAAATAACCAAGGCACCTATAATTTCCAGCTAAAAATGGACTAGCGTTGAATGCATTTCCAACTAAGAATCCTAAGGCTGGTCATAGTGGAGAGTAACATATACTACTAGTATCATGCATATGATACTAGTGTATGATACTACATCCATAGTGCATAGTATCATAAAGTAGTATCATAGATGGTGTCATTTATTGCCATGCATGACACATAGTAGCATAACATTTATTATGATACGGTATCTACCTATGTTACTATGACCCCCTCTCTCTTCTTTAATTACCTATCACATAAGCATGTTTGTGAGTCCCAAGTACATGATACTAGTTATGTTACCCCCACTATGGCCAGCCTAAGTTATTTGGTTTTACACTAGTAGATTGCTAATTTTTATTTGCTGCATTTATTTCAAAATGATTTGCACAATTATATCACGACTCTTTTATTGGATGAACTGCCAATGTTAGCGTTCCGGAAAAACCAATTGTAATTTACGAATTAAAAGTGATAAATATATGCTAATAAATTGGGTTGGGCCCCTTTATTAAATGCTAGTACTTTTCCATTGCTAAAACCATATCGTCACCAACCGATCAGGCGTCATTTTATAGTTTCCCGAAGGCGAACTTTTCCATTCAGACCGTCCACTCAACCATCCCCTCTGGCATCTCGCAGGATACTCGATTGTCAGAAGTGAGGCATTCAACAGAAAAACTTCTAATCTGGACGAGGCGCCTCTTCGTCAGCTCCCATTCGATACCAACCTAGACACAAAGCCCCAACCATGCCACCATGGCCACGCGCTCCAAGCTCCGCCGCCAACTCCATCGCCACTGAGATGGATGCCCAGGGAATCCCTGCCCGAGGCGGCTTTCCTCGCCCTCCCGTCACCACCAAGCACGAGGCATCCGTCGCTGGCGAAGCCCAAAGCGGCCCCGTACGCTCCCCGACCCCGGAAGGAAGTGAATACCCGATGGAGGAGAAGAACTCCCGCGAGGAAATCCCTTTGTATGATAAATTGGAGGACATAGATGAGGAGTACCGCAAGTACTTGAGTTGCATGCGCTTTGTGAATGGCCACCAGATAGTGGTCGTGCCGGAAGGCGGGCTGGACGCGTTTTTGGTTCGAGTTCGTGACAAGTCTGATGGGGCAGGGAAGAAGGATGGGGAGGAAGTGGCTTCCCATGCTACTTCAGGGAAGAAGGAGAAGGGAAAGGGGAAGGTGGCGGCGATCACCACTCGCGGGGCTGCGCTGAAGTCTTGTGTGGGCGATTTCACTGCGCATCCGCAAAAGGTAAAATCGTTTATCTTTCCCCTCTCTATATGTTGTCGTGTGCCTAAAGCAGAGTAAACACATGTTATATATACATGTGCGAACAGGGTCAGAAGGAGAAGAATAATGGACTGAAAAATGGTGCTAAGAAGATGAAGGTGGCGGCGAAACCGCATCTGAAAACACTCAACACTGCTTCGGTAAGGATTTCCTATGTCTTTTAAATTTTTTTCTCCCAGTCTACACCATGTCTTGGTACTAGAGATGTGGTTTGTGGTTTATCTTTGTGGTTATGGATAGATATGCCACATAAGAGTCTATAAGTATGCTAGAATAACAATAATATATTTCATAAAAAAAGAAAAGTATGGAAGGAGCGATATGGCTCAACTGACAAATAATATCATTATCTGGACCGTTTGAATGGCGAGATCGGTGGGTGACGGGGGCATTAAATGCAGCCAGCGCGAGCTCCCAATATTCCAGTATTCCCTCGTCGGTGCCTGTACATCGTATTCGTAGGTGCAGCCGTGCAGTGCGTAGCTCGTGAACAGTATATGGTAGGGGCCGAGATACATGTGGATGGAGGGGACCACCCGTGGGACATTGTAGCTAACGGAACGCGGATGGACCGGTGGTGCAGTACAGGATGTGCATCACACTTGGACCATGGTCCAGAATATATTTTTTCCTGAATGACCCCATACCGCCGTACGCACGCGGGATCCCTGCATCTGCGAGGAGCGCTGTGCCGCTGGGTTTGGGTGGCCAAAATGGAGGTGGAAACCGAGAGGGCGACGGCGGCAATGCCGATTTTCCTGTCGTTCCGTTGTTCAGGTGAGGCCTTGGATCCCCCTATCTTTCTTTACCGCGACCGGTCTACGGTGCTCCTTCGGTCGTCGACCGTGTGTGCTAGCCAGCGGCGTGTTCTCTTTCTCGTCCGATCCCGTGATTTTTTGGCGCGGGTTGCCAATATTCCCGGAGGGGGTAGGGGCGGCGGCCGGTGATGTAAACGAGAGAAGCGAGATTGGAAGCAGGGGAGCGACGACGCGGCTAGCAGGGACAGCGGCCGGGCGGAGTCCGGGGAATCTGCAGTGAAACCAGATTCGCGAGTGCCCGGCTGGATTAAGAGGCATTGGTTGTGTTTTAGCTGACATTAGGCTTCGATTTGACAAGTACTCCTAGAAAACTGGAAAGGTGTTATTGCTAGATTTGCCTACTGATGCTGCTGCGAAAGGTGTCATCTCATGGCTGCCATTGGCATTTTTGGGTGCCAAAAAAAAATCCTAGAGTGCATTGCGAGTGAAGGGAT
The DNA here is from genome assembly GCF_018294505.1 of Triticum aestivum. NCBI lineage: Eukaryota > Viridiplantae > Streptophyta > Magnoliopsida > Poales > Poaceae > Triticum > Triticum aestivum. Next base: position 582,596,795 of record NC_057798.1, read on the forward strand.
ACTTTTTTCTTTGGAAAATTCAGCCGTATAAATTCTGAACTGAATCGCTGTGATGGTGCCAGAAAAGAATTCTGAACTGAAGGTAAATGATGTTACCCTGAAAATTCTGTACTGAATCCATGTCATTGTTATGGTTTTGGCTGTTTTCGGTGTGCCGTCAAAAGTCTGCTGCTAGAATGTGAGGTCAAGGGGGGATTTTTTTTTTTGAGGATAGGTCAAGGGGAATTTGCACCTACTAGAACTCTGTGCGGAAACAGAGATAAATAGTGAGCATCCATTTTTGTAGAAAACAATCTCAGTCTACACAACATAAATATCATAGTCTGCTAGGTAGTATCAAGAGCTGGCTAAGCAAGGGCTGACGCAAAGCCAACGGACAACCACAACATTTCTTCTGACTGTAAAAAACCGGCACCAATTCCCCCTTGACCTCACAGTTCTAGCAGCAGACGGAAAACAGCAAAAAGCAGCGAATCAGTTGCATGTGGACTCCGATCCAGGAAAAATGCGGGGCAACAAGACCGTACAAGACCATTCCGGGTCCCTGCATTCATGGACACCGGACAAGCAACAGTGCCAGTGTTCAATATTGATGCCACCAAAAGCAATACAACGCTCAATACGGCTGTGGGCATATATCCCGAGGTGCACCAATGGATCAGATAATGATACCGTATGATAGTACGAGCCACATTGAATTTTCGGTAATATAGTATGTCTCGTACCAATGTGCCTAACTGATGTTGATGCTTTGTACAACATGTCTGAAACTACAAGTATTTAGGAGCATGGCATGTATTCATCAGCAATTCATCTGGTGGTTACTGGTACCAATATTTATAAGTACAAACACCTATGGAGTACTTAACGTACCTTGTCTCAGTAAGTAGCCGAGTCGGGATTTAAGACTACTAAAGAAAACATGCATTTCAAACTAAAGCAAAAAAGATTTTTTTTGGCTAAAAAGAATTATTTTTTGTAGAAGGGGAAGGGGAAGGTGGCGGCGATCACCATAGGTGGACCTGTGCTGATGCCTGGTGTACGCGATTCCACTATGCATCACTCAGTGGTGGAGGAAGAAGGGAAGCCGTCGAAGGAGCTGCTTGTGGAAACACTGAATACTGTGAAGAGGAAAAGTCAATCAACTTATGTCCAAAATGCCCAGTCTCGCACTACTTCGGTGAGAATCTCCTATGCCTTTATGTTTTCCCTGCCTGCACTATTTTTTAGTAGAGTTCTGCTTTTTAACTTTATATATGTGGTTGTCGGTAGATGTATCTTGTACCACATAAGAGTCTATCAATATGCAGAACAGTAGTATATCTTGTACCAATGTGTCTAGCTTATATTGATGCTTCCTGCAACATGTCTGAAGACTACAATATCGCATTTTAAATCACGTTAGTTCTGAAAAATGAAAGTTGTTGTATATTTGTTAAATATAGAGGGGCATTCGTGTCAAAGTTGAATTTTGGATTGCGGTCGGACCTTGCTCATTGGAACAAAGAAAGTACTAAAGAAGAGAAATGCATTTTAAACTAAAGCTAAAGCACATTTTTGGCTAAATAGAACTATTTTTTAAAATATTTTTTCTCTTGCATAATATCTTCATATTGCAACCCTTTCCTAATATTTTAAAACTGTAAAGAAATGTTAGCATCAAGGATGTGAAAACTAGAAGTATTTAGGAGCATGGCGTATATTTATCAGCAATTAATCTGGGGGTCACTGGTATCAATATTTAATATGAATCCAGACTGTGATCGACAATCATCTCTGTCGGTTTGGAAACTAGCATCGGCGTAACCCCTTACGACGAGCTCTTCCTCACCTCCATAAACTAGGAACATCTCTTTAGTCCTTTTCAGGTACTTTAAAATAGTCTTTACCGCTATCCAGTGACTCTCACCTGGGTTGGCCTAGTATCTACTTGTTAGGCTTATAGCAAAAGCAACATCAGGCCGTGTACATATCATGGCATACATGATGGATCCGATTGCCGAGGCATACGGAATCCTACTCATCCTACTTCGCTCATCAGATGTCGAAGGACTCTGAGTCTCGCTTAGCCTTATACCATGTGAGAGTGGCAAGAACCCTTTCTTAGCCTCACTCATGTTGAACCGCTTCAACACTTTATCTATGTACGTGCTCTAGTTTAAGCCGAGCAGCCTCCTCGATCTATCTCTATAGATCTTAATGCCTAAAATATACATTGCCTCACCAAGGTCCTTCATCGAAAACTTGCCATTCAATGACACCTTGACCGAGTTTAGCGTCGAAACATCGTTCCCGATCAACAATATGTCATCCACATACAAGATAAAAAACACTATCGAGCTCCCACTTAACTTGTATAAACAAGCGTCCTCTTCGCTTGTGATGAAACCGAGACTTGTGACGACCTCATCAAAACGAATATTCCAGCTCCGAGATGCTTGCCTCAACCCATAAATGGATCTCTTGAGCTTGCATACCTTACTAGCGCTAGTCGGATCGACAAAACCCTCGGGCTGTATCATATACACGTCCTCGGTTAAATTTCCGTGAAGGAAAGCCGTCTTGACATCCATCTGCCATATCTCGTAATCGAAATATGCAGCTATAGCTACTACGATCCTCATCGACTTCAGCATCGCTAACGGCGAGCAAGTCTCATCGTAGTCAATCCCTTGAACTTGTCCATAACCCTTAGCGACAAGCTGAGCTTTGTGGATCTGAACATTTCCATCCACATCGGTTTTCTTCTTAAAGACCCATTGGCAACCAATGGCTGTTACGCCAGGCGGCAGATCAACCAAGTCCCAGACTTGATTCTCATCCGTGGACTTTAACTCGGATCTCATGGCCTCCAGCCATGCCTCGGAATCTGGGCTCACCATCGCTTCCGCATATGTGGCCGTCTCGTCGCTTTCTAGCAACAATACATCGCGCACTCTGCGCAATCTTTCCGACCTCGTGGTTCCGGTGTCGCTTCCACTACGGGTTCCCTGTCTGACTCCGGTATGATCTCATCACCAGTCGAGCCGTCCCCAAGTGGTCCTCGAATTTCTTCGAGTCGGACCGTCCTCCCACTGGCCTTCCGACTGAGAAACTCTTTCTCAAGGAAAACCTCGTTCCGAGCAACAAACACTTTATTCTCTTCACGGTTGTGGAAGCTATATCCCAAGGTTTCCCTTGGATATCCCACGAATATGCATTTATCCGACTTGGGTGTAAGCTTGTCTGACATAAGTCGCTTGACAAATGCTTCACAACCCCAAATCTTTAGAAAAGACAAACTGGGACTCTTCCCGGTCCACATCTCATGTGGTGTCTTGTCTACGGATTTTGATGATACCCTGTTAAGTGTGAAAGCTGCAGTTTCTAGAGCGTATCCCCAGAATGACAAGGGTAAATCCGATTTGCTCATCATAGACCGGACCATGTCCAACAAGGTCCCATTCCTCCGTTCTGACACTCCGTTTCTCTGTGGCGTACCCGGAGGTGTGAGCTGAGGTACTATACCTTGGCTTTTCATATGTTCATCAAACTCCTGGCTCATGTACTCACCTCCACGATCAGATCGTAGAAGCTTTATAGTCTTGCCGAGCTGATTCTCAACCTCGTTCTGAAACTCTTTGAACTTTTCAAAAGTTTCCGACTTGTGCCTCATCAAATAGATATATCCATATCTACTCAAGTCGTTGGTAAAAGTCACGAAGTACTGATAGCCACCTCTGGCAATTGTGCTCATTGGACCACACATCACTATGTATAAGTTCCAACAGCTCGGACGCCCTCTCGCAACTCTTTGTGAAAGGAGACTTAGTCATCTTGCCGAGCAAGCATGATTCACATGTCTTGAACGACTCAAAGTCAGACGAAGTTAGGAGCCCGTCATCATGGAGCTTCTTCATGCGTTTTAGACTAATGTGTCCACGCCGGCAATGCCAGAAGTATGTCGGATTTATCTCATTAGGCTTATGCCTCTTGACATTCACGTTATAGGCCGGTTCCGGTTCTAGATTCAATATAAAAAGCCCATCAACAATGGGTGCATAGCCGTGGAACATACCATTCAAATAAAACGAACAACCATTGTCCTTTAAATTGAATTCATAACCCTGACTCATCAAGCATGAGGCAGAAATAATGTTCCGACTAAGTGCAGGAATGTAATAACAATTATTCAATTCCAAAATAAATCCTTAAGGAAGCTGGAGCTGCATCGTGCCGACCTCCAACGCAGCAACTCTTGCTTTGTTGCCGACCCTGATGTCAACCTCCCCTTGTGCCACACGCCTAGTTCTTACCAGACCCTGCATCGAGTTGCAAATGTGAACAACCGATTCGATACCAAATACCCAAGAGCTACTAGGTATGTCAGCAAGGTAAATGTCTATAACATATGCAACAAGTGTACCTTTGCCCGAAGAAGCATTTCCGGCCTTCTTGCCATGCTCTGCAAGCAACTTGCTACAGTTCCTCTTGCAGTGACCGGTCTCCTCGCAGTGATAGCAAACGGTCTTCGAGTCTGGTCTAGACTTCGGCGCAGCAGCGGAGGTTACCGTCTTCGTGCCCTTTGCCTTAGCCTTTTTCTTGGACCAACTCTTCTTGAACTTAGCCGATTTCTGAACCATCAACACTTGGTGTGTGCCTTTCTTAATATCCTGCTCTGTCACTTTGAGCATCCCATGCAATTCAGTGAGCTTCTTATCCATGCCATGCATATGATAGTTCGAGATGAACGTCCCATAGCTGGGCGGAAGAGAACCCAGGACTGCATCAGTAGCCAGCTCATCCAAGAGCTGAAGCCCAACTGATCCAAAGCTTGCACATATCCGATCATCTTGATCACATGCGGGCTCAGTGGATCACCTTCCTTCAGCTTACAATCCATCAAGGATCGCTAGACGTTGAACCTCTCGGTCCTAGCCTGTACCTGAAACATGCTCTTGAGACTCTCGATCATATCGAAAGCTCCAACATCTTCGAAATGCTATTGCAAATCGGGCTCCATACAAGCCAGCATGAGGCAGCTGATCTCGTTTGATTCATCAACGAGTTTCTGGTAGGCATTTTTGGTTGTGTCATTAGTATTATTGGCAGGTTCCTCTGGAAGTGGATCCTCTAGAACATGTTCCTTTTTATCATGCTTGAGAACAATTCTCAAATTTCTATACCAGGTGGTAAAGTTTGTTCCATTCAGTTTATCCTTTTCCAGAATTGATTTCAATGCAAAGTTGGGTTGAGCAGGTGGTGCCATTGATCTACAACAGAAAATATGCAATCATTAAGCAATCTGTTTATGTAGAGTAACTATAGCCTTAAATAGAAATACTCCCACTGAAGTCAGCATCCCTCCGCAAACTCTCAGTGATTCAGGATCCGACTAGCACATGCGACTAGTGAGCTTTAGCATCACTGCTAGACAACATGCCTATCCAGTAAGCAACTCCTTGCTAATCGCATCTCTATACGACTCCTGTCGGTAGGGAAGGTATCTCATACCCCGGCTCCCAACCTTCTTTGTCACAAGGACCAAAACCATTTTGACAGCCTTGTCAAGTAAACCTGATGCAGTGCATGTCCGTGTCCGACATGAACCCTTCAGTTCAAGGACACCTAGTAGTACCCCAATTTTATGAGCCCACTACTAGACGTACTTGACGTGCGAAGGTGCAACATCAGGGATGTCAATTCGCTTAATATTCATGAGGGATCTTTCTACCATTCTAACATGCATAGAAACAAAGAAGCATAACAATCACAAATAAACACATATCGTGAAATAGTATGGCTCCTTCATGGCGTTCTTCCAGGTCGGCTCCGACTCCGATGACCATCTAGGAACTTCATCTTGTTTGTCACGCCGGGACGCCAAACCACCAACTTGATCTCTATTATCCAACTACTACAACTAGTAATGAATTTTACATAGAGTCACAAGTCGACACACATGTCGTTATACATTATAATGACATCACTTTGGCTCCTGCCGGTTGACAAACATGACACGCAAGCCATGTATAATTTACACACATGCATCACATACACATGAGACATACTATTCACATCAAACCCTGCAAAATAAAGTTATGCATAGAATCGCATTCTACCGGTTTGAGTGATTGTGCGCGAAATACAAGGCGCTACGCACACGGCGGTCCGTTTCGGATTTACGTTTCACTGTTAACCCCGATGGCGGATACCGACCGGTAGGGGTAGGTTGTGTCACGACCTCATCGACTCTGATCATCAGAAAACATAGCCTTTTCAATCCCCATGTGCAATTGATCTCATCAACCGTGCAGATAGCCGATCTCATCAACGACAACAGATCTCATCTGCTGCCTCCACATATCTAATATGCATACGATCTGAATCCCAATCCTATAGCAGAGGCTCTGATGCCACTGTTGGGTTCTACGGTAGGGTGCGTCGACTGCAACTTAAATTTTTTCTACACGCAGAACAACCGGGAACATGCTACGGGAATGGATCACAGATCGTTACCACTAGACGCGCAGTGCCGTGTAGCGGAAGAAGAGTTGGGGCAGCGCGTCCGCGTGGTTCGTCTCCTCGTCCGATCTCCCTCGAACAGCCAGTCGTCGGATCCCTCATACAGGTTCATTGGAGCGGCGCAAGTGCACCGCCTCTAACGGTATCTGCGCGTGCATGAGGAACGTCGTGCGGCGGACTGCTAGGTCCGATCACACAACCGGCGGCGAGTGGAGGTGGCTAGTTGCAACACATGCAAAGCCCTAACGACGGCGCCGAAGCGATCAACTGAATAAGTGTGCCACACCTTCACTATTTATAGGCATCCGTCGCGGGCTCAACACTTGGGCCTTGCACGGATCCTAAAGCCCAAAGTCTACTCGGTCGCGTTCCAAGTCCAGCTCGGATCACATCCGACCAGTGTCCTCCGAACCGACCTCGTAGGTTCCTTCCCTTAAGCGCGCGACCCCTTAGGTTCAAGTCGGCTTGGTCACAGTTCGGATCACCTCTGACCTGCACGATTGGTAGCGGCCTCTAGCAAGGCGTGCTGACCACCAAGCAGACTATGAAGCTGGTTAGGAGAACCTGTACAACGTGTCACACTTCTGTTCCTTTGCCTCACGATATATGTTGTCGGGCTCAAGGCGAGACTGTCATCCTTGTGCTAGCCCGACCTCTTTCTCGTTCCAGTGATACCGACCATAAACTGGACTATCTCATAATCCTTGTCGCATGGCCATGCTTATCCTGGTTGGATCACACGAGGGGCCCAGAGTATATCTCTCTTCACCGGAGGGGCAAATCCCATCTTGCTCGACCATGTCTCGCAGCATGGGACTGGACAAACCTGAAACCTACCTTTGTAACTACCCAGTCACGGAGTAGCGTTTGGTTGGCCCAAAGCAAGTCTGTCACCATCCCGAGTACACGCGTCAGCTCAGGTCTTAGGACATAGATCGTATGTTGTACTAGAGACTCACAGATGACATATCGCTATGTCTCATAGTTGGGTCTGTCCGACTCGGACCTTATCTCGACTGGGATTCGACTACGTCGAATCTGACCAGATCCTTCCGAGTCCATATTATCCGGTTAGCATCCAATGCTCCATGGCTAGTGAGACCGAGCCATCCACCGTGTCATATGCTAGTCTAGTCCGACGTGTGCCCACACGTCACTTGCGACTAGGGACAATTTAGGATGTATCATACAACACAAGATCTCACAGACAAGTCACGTACTTGCCAACAAGTATCATTGATTACATCCAAGGACTATCTTTATTCATAAACACATAGGAAATATCTCCATACATGATTGCCTCTAGGGCATATCTCCAACAGCAACACGAGCCAAGCAGAACGCTTGCATTTGGGAGTGGTTGTTTCCTTCCAAACCGTCCCAGTACGAAAAGGTTGCACATGGCCAAGGGTATCTTATACACAGATTTGGTCAAGAATTCATCCGAGGCCATCCACACGCAGTTGCGTTGGGGTGTTAAGGCCTACGACAGATGTTATCCACTTATCCCCCTGGAGACCTTGGTTCGTCGTCCTGATCTTCCTAGTTGCAATCTAGAAAAGCTCTAGGGCATGGTGCAAAGTGCGGAATACCCAATACAGTAATCTTTTCCGAAACTTGTCTACACGCCATCGCCAACGGTGATTGTGGTAGAGGCACGAAAGGGTCCATGTCTGAGTCACTGCAAGGCAGGTCCGAACCCACCCAAGGGCTCTCCGGGTTGTTACATTAGAACCAAGGCTAGCGCAGGCGCAAGGCTCCGCCGAAGCGGTCAAGGTCGGCATAACATGGGTTGTTGGCATGCATACATGGATGGGTCTGTTGGTGATAATCATGCTTACAGAATTGTACAAAACTACATACAATGCATTGAAAATGAACTTTCATGTCATAGTGATAAACCCTAGCTTTACTATTTGATTAACCTATCAACACAAATACATGAACTTAGAGCATCTCCAACAGCCGCGCTATGCGCCGCGCGCAAAAAACCTGTTTGCCGTGCGCGCTTCAGCTGGTTTAGCGCGGCCGCCAGCGCTGGCTCCAGCAGCCGCGCTATAATGCAGCGCGCGCGCGCCGCTCCAGCAGCGCGCAAAAATACAACGCGCGCGCGCCGCACAAACCACATATACATTTCAAGAAGAGGAGCAAAAATCATCAAACGAACAAAATAATTCAATAATAAATAGTTCAATTTCGTTATCATTACAACTCAAACAAATAGTTTATCATTCAATACAACAACTATTAAACACAACAAATAGTTCAGGAACAATACAATGTCGAATGCAGAAATCATCATGCTCTTTGTCGTCCATGCCATGCCCACCACTCTTCAATCAGATCATTCTGAAGTTCATTGTGCGTCGCGGGACGCCGAATGGCATGATAGGAGGCAATAAAATGGGCTACCCTTTCAGCCCTCCGTCGCACTCGCACGGGATGTCCCAAGGGCTCATACTGTGAGTAGTCTAAATCTTGGCCACGCTCATTCTCGATGATCATGTTGTGCATGATCACACAAGCGTGCATGATGTACCAAAGCATTTTTTGATCCCAAAATCTAGCCGGTCCTCTCACAATAGCAAATTGGGCTTGCAAAATCACAAATGCTCTCTCCACATCTTTTCTAGCCGCCGACTGAGCATTGTGGAAATCAAGATTTTTCTTACCTTCCGGCTTTTTCAACGGCTTCATTAAGGTTTGCCACTTTGGATAGATGCCATCCGCTAGATAATAGCCATAGTTGTACATACGGCCATTTGCTACAAACTGCACAGGTGGCAACTCACCGTTTGCAATCTTATTCATCAGTGGTGACCTGTTGACAACATTGATGTCATTCAAAGATCCAGGCATTCCAAAGAATGCATGCCAAATCCAAGTCTCCTGATCGGCCACCGCTTCAAGGATTATAGTGGAACCCTTTTTTTGGCCGTGGAATTGCCCATGCCATGCCTTTGGACAATTCTTCCAACTCCAATGCATGCAATCTATTGAGCCAAGCATGCCAGGAAAGCCGCGCGCTTTGTTCATCGCCAATAGCCTTGCGGCGTCTTCAGCAGTGGGAGATCTCAAATACTCCTCACCAAACACTTGCACAATTCCCACTGCAAAGCGCTTGACACACATGATGGCTTGGCTCTCACCCATAGCCAAGTGATCATCAACTAGATCAGCCGGGATACCGTATGCCAACATACGCAAAGCAGATGTCACCTTCAGAAAGGTGCTATGCCCGAGCTCTCCGGCGGCATTCCTCCTTTGCTGGAACCGGTCATGGCTCGCTAGTTTCTCTGCAATGCGCCTGAACAAGTCGGTGCTCATCCTAAACCGGCGACGAAAATACGACTCCGGGTATGTGGGATTCTACATGAAATAGTTCTTCATCAATCTGTTATGGGCATCAATCCTATCTCTCCAAATTTTCTCCCGACCCATAACCGAACCATCGTGCTTCGCTTTTTTATTGATATGCATAGCTACGATCATTGCAAGATCCTCCTCCTCTTCCATATCAAATTCTTCTTCGGAAGAATCATACGACGAACTCATCTATAATGTTCAATACTATACTATAAAAACTACAATTCAAAACATGCACCAAATTCATGAAGTTTGAGCAATACATACCTTGTAGGCGTTTTGTCAAACACCTTGCGGGCGTGGCGCGGCAGCGAGCGCTCGGGCGCTGTTCCTCGGACGACGGAGGCGCGCGAGCGCCGGCTTGACTAGGAGGGGATGGGGCGGAAGCGCGGGCGCGCGGGGATAGGCCAGGGAAGCACCTGAACGGTCGCCGGGGGGCGCCGGCGGCGGCGGCGGCGCGGCCGGATGGGGGTGGAAGTGGGAGAGGAAGTGCGGGCGCGAGCGCTCGAGTGTGCCGCGCGCTGTAGCGGGCGCCCGAAATACACCGCGCGGGGCAGTGTTTCCGACAGTGCACCCAACTTGTTATAGCGCGCGCGCCGTTTTTGCGCGCCCGCTGGAGCGACCCGCCGCGTTGCGCGCGCGCTAAAACAGACTTATTTGCGGCGCGGCGCTAGTTTAGCACGCCTGTTGGAGATGCTCTTATCGTAGTCGCTTGCTTCTTATGCAAGCTAAAGCCGTCATGGATACAAAGGATGGCTTATACTCGTGCTTATGTGCTCATTAACTCCAACGTGTTTAGGATCTGATCTGTAAACATTGTCATGGGGCCACCATGAGCGGAGGTTATGTGCGGCCCTCTAGGTAGGGCTAAGTTCCGTAGTTCAAAAGCTCCTTGGTCTATTCTTTCAAGGGGACCCTTTTCCAAATAAAGGTGTTGTTTAGTTTGAAGCCAAAGATTGTTTAGTTATGGTCTCATTTAGAAGAACTAGCTAGTATTTTACATATACCATGTTTTTGTATGATTGTGCTAGCGATCTCATACACTTCATTGTTCTTACCTTTTTGGGGAGAAATGATGCTTCACAACTCTCATGTCCATAATATGATTGTACCAGTGTTGGCATTAATATGCATGGCCAAATCAGAACAACTTGAGAGTGGCTCCTTAACTATTGCTACTTCCACAGATTAGGGGGCTAAAGCTACAATTGATAGAAACACACCCTAAGTCCATACCATAATGCACCATAGAAAAAAGAACATATTAATTTTAGGCATATGAAATAAGTAATCTCCCAATCCTCCATGTACTTTGATATAATTCCAATACACTCTATGCTCGCTCTCAAATTCCCTCGGAAAACTTTGGTGGCACTGAACATGATTTGTTGAAGCTTCTTGTGTGGGAAGAAGGATGTGAGTGGTGGTAGTTGTGCAGTGTCCTGGGAGACAGTCTGCGCCCTGAGGTGTGTTTGTGGTCTGGGCATCCCCAAACTGAGATGGCTTAAAATTGCCATGCAAGCTCGATGGCCTTGGCCACCATGTGGATCAAGGCAGACCGAGGAGTTTAAAATTGCGATACCGGATGAATCCCTAGCAATATTCAGAGCAACCACTCTGGCCACTACCAGTGATGGGAGCACCACCTTTTCTAGGAAGAACAATGGCTCGACGGAATAAGAATGGAAGATATGGCACCCCAGCTATACGCCAAGGTTCCTCAGAGGTTAGAATCTACCCAAATGGTTAGAGTTGCCTTATTGGAGCAACATGGTCATGAGATGTGGGCCCCAACCTGGACTTGGCCATGTTGGAGTACTTGGCGGTATGGCCAAGAGTGGCAGCGGTGCAGTTAGTTCCTGAGACTCCGGACACCATCTCTTAGTCCTGGGAGAAGAATGGAGACTTTGAGATCAACTTATGCCACTAAGTTTGCAGGGGGTACGTCATACTCATAGCGGAGTTCACTTGGAAATCCAATGCGCCTTTGCAATGTCGCCTCTTTACGCGGATAGCCCTGAGGACCAGAAGTTAGACATCCGACAGACTTGCCAGGAGAGGACTACCGCATCAAGATACATGCCCGTTTTGTGCTCAACAAGATGGACAATCAACCACATTCTCCTGGACAGTGTTTTCGCGAGAACTGTCTGGTGGGAAATCTGTAGAGCCCTAGGCATGCCAAGGTGGGCACCGTCGACAAACGACATACTTGACAAATGGTGCTTCAGCATGGTCGGTCTTGTGCACAAACCAAGAGACATACGAGCCATTCTCACGTTGACCATGTGGGAACTATGGAAGCACATAAATGCAATTGTGTTTGATGGAGCAACACCCTCGATACAACATGTGTGAAGTAGGATGATTACCGAGGGTCAAGTGTGGAGGCAGGCCAGTATATTAAAAGGAGAACTAGACCCCTTCTTTGGGGCGTTGACTAGGTGGGTTCAGAGCGAGTAGTCCACTTTCATGCTAAGGGTAGATGTGGAGTGCAAAGCATTGTAAGCATAATGTAGCGATACCGTGGACATGGATGGGTCATCTTGCCTTTCTTCTTTAATACATGATACGCATGCTTGTGCATATTCGAGAAAAAAAAATTCCGTTAAATCTACCCATACAATTGCACTTCCGCAAGATGTCACTCTAAGGTACAAGAAAGTTACTGCACAACCCAAGTGTCGTAAACCCTAGCCCCAGAGATATATAGTCATTATTCATCTGTGCTGCTCAAATTGTGTCAATATGTGTAATGCTCACTAAAAGTAGTCCTAAACATGTACTATATGACTTAAAAACCTTCATCATTCCTTTAACTAGTAGTCAACTATCCGGCAGGGTGGAGATTTGACTCGACTTCGAAACAATTGCAGTCACCCAAGTTTGAGTCTTTGGACCTCGCTGGGACCCAATTGTCAACATATAAAATTATAATGTCACTCTTGGAAATGCCTCATGGTAGATTAGCTTTTGATCCATTCCCTATTTGGTCTCATACGGTTCCTACCATGGCCTCTGCTGCCAAGTTATCACTTGCTTATACCGTTATATGTTTGCTTAGTTATTTCCCATGCTCCATGGAGAATTTAAGGCCACGACACCAATCATTTGGGGTGTGACAACAAATAGGTAGTTTTTGATGGAATTGAGACAACTTTGGATAAATTGTGACAAATGTTTGACGATGCACTATTTATGAGTGAATATACACATAAATGACAAGAGAGTTCTCCGTTATATGGAAATCTGGACATATACTCCCACCAGATACCTGCAACATTACACTCATGTTAGGACTCAGCGCGAGTTTGCGAAGCCTAGCCCTAGCCTGTGTGAATTCAGGAATGGCAAAAAGGAAACAAGTTTTTCCAATGGTAAAGACGAGCACTAACATTAACATTGACAAAGTAATGGAAAATTATCCATACATAGTACATACCATATTATGCATAGCATATTTGCTGAAAAAGTGTATGGTTTGGTTAACAATATTTGGGTTTAAATGATCCTTCAAATTACATGGTGTTTTTTTTTTGAAATAGTTTGAATTGCTTACCACATGTGTCGCAGGAATTACATGGTGTTGTGTGGCCAGCCCATATCATGGAGAGGCCAGATTCTGAATTCAAGGAAAGGTTGCTGCGTCTTCTCCGCAAACCATTTAGCCAGGGAGAATATGATATGCTGCTTGACAAGGCTACGATCCGCCCTCCGGCAACAATGAAAAGGCAAACACGCGGTGGCGTAAAGTACTACAACTCTGAACATGAAAGGCAGCCATCATATTTTGATGGTCAGCCAGGTATGCTTGCTTTTATGCTACGTGCATACTTTTTTTTTGTTCATTGGACTTCTATTATGTACTATTCTCCTTATTATTTTTATGCTGAAACATCGTTCTGGGAATTATTGCGACCACATGGCTAAAGTAACTTTTATGCATAATGATTACAGGATCAGAATCATTTTCCATGCCTAATGAACACAATGCCTTGTTATTTAAGAAACAATTTGTGGTTGTCTTTGCTCGCAATTGTCATTTCCTTTTGAACCTTGAAACTTGCAAGCTAACATTGTGTTTTTTCGGTGATATATTGGTTTACAAGCTTGTTAAATCTATGTCCAAAATATCTTGCTGACGGATTGCTTGAATCTATGGTGAACATACACTTTCTATAGATACACTTGAAACCCCTGTACGCTTAGGTAATTAGCAGGACTTCGGAACAACAAGCATTGTGGCATTTTCATAATTGTGTTGCGCAAATTTTCATGTAATTATTATTTTCTTCTTTGATAAATTACAAAGCTTGCATCTCAATAAATTGATAGAAGAAAAGTGGTTGTGGAGCAATTACACAACACAACATGTCGGCGCAGAAGTCCAGCTTTCCTGTGAGAGGATTTTGGAGCAATTTTGCCAAATACCTGAAATAGAAATAGTTTGTTGTGGAGAACTATATTGATGACGAATGCGCTGTGTTGAATTAAAATTGAGTAATTAGCTTTCAGCGCATGTCCAAAGGTCATCAACATGATGGGAGGGCAAAATCAAATTCCCAGCAGGTTTATTTTATTTGCTATAATAAATGACTATGTTTTGCTTGAGGAGTTATCTTTCCAAATAAGACGAGAAAGTAGCAGAAAATCATATTGGTATCTGGTTCGAAGTAATCTGTTATGCGGTTGTGCAAGAAACACTGATTCTTACATGTCGTACTATTAATCAACGCGTTTTATTGTATTTAACTCCAGAACTTGCGAAACAAGTACGTGTAGAAAGCACCAGCAAACCCAACCAGTTAGCTCTGTTGCGTGGATTTTTCTTCTGGATGGAGGTAACCTCATTCATAGCATTTCTTTGTTTTTTTCGTTAATAACCAATAATGGCTCCACCTGTTGTTAAAGAACGGAGTAATACATTTTTTACCTGTTCCCAGTTAAAGCAAATCTATTTCTTTTTGTTTAGATTATTTTTTGTCAATGGAGGCAGCCCAATGTTGTCCTGTTAAAGATCACGCTGGTACGGTACCAATCGTAGTTAATGAATTTATTTGCAGCAAAGTACTAACAGCTACGGTGCATTAGTGTTAGTTTTCGTGTTGCTAATTTTGGAAAAACTAGTTCACAACGGAGTAACTACCATGTGATTTCCTCATATTGCTTGATTGTTAATAGCATGTGCCAGCTTCTTATATAGATGGATTTCCCTCCCCGCAAAAGATGAGATGGATTTCCCTAACAAATGCCCAATTCCATAGCAATATTGCATATTAAGGTTAGTACAAACTTGAGACACTTATTTTTGGACGGAGGGAGTATTTGATAGTATATATGTTGATATATTGCGCGCTCCCGCAAGCCTAGCCCGCAGCACGCTCCCGCAAGCCTAGCCGCGCCGGTGACCACCCCTTCCCGCGCCGCTCACCACTTCGGTGGCGGCGGCCACCGTCCCCTTCTCCCGTTGCCATGGCTTCGCGGGTTTCCCTTTCGGGCTCCTCTTCCTCGGAGTCCTCCCCTGCTCTCCCGTCCCCGCCGGCGTCGCGGGCGCGGGCGCGGGCCCCCTCCCCACCTCCGCAGGTCCGCCTCCAGCCGCGGTCCATCATCGTCCCTCTGGTGGTCGGCACGGCTTTTGGCCCGCTGATCCAGGGTGGTGGGGCGGGCCCTCTGGAGGACCGCCGCCGCCGGGTGCTGGGGGCTGGCAGGTGAAGCGGAGTCGCCGTCCGCGGGGCCGTCCGTCCCGGCTGCCCCAACGACGTCGGAACCCTCCCCGGCAGCGCGTGCTCGCTGCACCTCGGCCGCCGCCAACCTCGAGGGTGCCGGTTGAGCTCCTGCTGCTACAACTGCGGTAGCAACGACGGGCACATCTCGGTGGAATGCAGGAATCCCAGTTTCTGCGTGCGGTGCCGTGGGCACGGCCACAGCTCGCGGGGTTGCACCCGCCCCTCAGTCCTTCCCCGGTCGACCAGCCGCCGCGCCCTCCTCCTGCTCTGCGTTCCAGGGCGGCGGCTCCCGCAACCCCGGCCCCATCCCCGTCGCGAGTTTCGCCCATGCGCCCCTGTGCGGTTCTGCCTCCCCCACCTCCTGGCCCCCCTCCGCCCGGGGCTGTCCGGCTGCGGAGCCATGTCGTGCAGGCGCCGCAGGCGAGGACGGCGGAGTCCGTGGCGAGCCGCGTTGGCCCGGGTTTCTTGGCCCCCTTTGGGAGCGTGGGTGTGCCCTTGCCGCGGGTGGATCTTGGCTCGTCGGAGTCGGTGGAGGCATGCTTTCTGGAGGCCTCTGAGGATATCTGGCGGATGGAGGCGGAGCTCACCCGGGCGGTGCTGGTGTCGGTCACGGGCGTGCGCCCGGAGGTGGATTTGGCGTCGGCAGCGGAAGCGCTGCACGCGGAGTTTGAGGTTGGCCCTGAGGCCATGTCCATTCGGCCCTTCTTCCCCGACGATTTCCTTGTGCTCTGCCGTGATGGAGCGCTTCGTGATCGCATGGTGCGCTCCGGTCGGGCGTCTTCTTCCTGGTTCGACCTCTCCCTCAGGCCATGGATCCGGCAGGCGCAAGCCACGGCGGTCTTCCTCCCCTACCTCGTGCCGATCTCTCTTCGGGGTGTGCCCGCCCATGCGTGGTGTCAGAGGCCGGCGAGTGCGGTCCTGCGGGGCCTTGGCTTCGTGGTGGGCGTGGATGATGGCACGGCCAGGCGCCATGACATGGCAGATTTCCGCGTCTGGCTGCGCACGGACCGGCCGCAACAGATCCCGCGGCGCCGGTTGCTCTTCATCGACGAGCCGAGCCGCACACTGTGGGCGGCGGAGGCGGACGGTGGACGCTCGGTTGGCAGGATGGCGCATACCCTGCAGTACCCAATCGAGATCACGGTGCTAGGTGAGCCCGTGCTGGTGGATGGTGACGAGCCCGAGGCGAGGTTTCCGCCGCCCCCATCGCCGCCGTCGGATGGGGACTCGGGGCCTGGGCGTAGGTCGGGCTCTGCCTCGGCAAGGCGGTCTGGTTTCGGAGGCGATGGCCGCTCGGGGGCGGGCGCTGCTGGCTCCTCCGCGCCGGCGGCGGCGTCGCCCGCGGTCCCGCAGACCCAGTTTCAAATTGGGACTGGGGTGGCGTCACCCCCGCATGCGCTGACGCGGGTCCGGCCCACCCCTGACGTCGCTGGTTTGGATATGGTGGGGGATCCTATCGTTGAGCGACAAGTGGAAAGTGTTGATGGTGAGGCAGTCGAGGAGGATATGCTCTGCCGCGTTGGGCTGGCATCCATGACGGTGGAGATGCGGTCGCCCCAGGCTTCTGCACAGCTTTTCAGACCTGGGGCCATGGTGGTGTCTCGGGATCCGCGGCAACAGCTGCTGGACCGATTGCCAGCTTCGGTCTGCATGGCCTGTTGGGCAGGATCCGAGGGAACGGCTCTCCAGGACGGCGTGAATCCCTTGGCAGCTGGCGATGATTGGGTGAGTGGGCCGCTTCTTATTGGCTCGGTGGAGATCCTGTCGGGGACCCCGGCTGTCATGGCCAGGAGTGGCCGGCCGCTTTCCGATGGAGGCTTTTTGACCCCGCGGTCTCTTTCCTTGACCCCGGGGTCTGCTTTCTCGCCATCTGAGGCGGGCGTGCTGCGGAGGCAGGCGGTGGGATCGGAGCGCTCCTCTGATTGGTTCTTGGTCAGCCTGTCGCCACCAGACAAGGGCCCGCGTGGGCCAGCCAGCCCTTCACCGGGCCCGCTCCTATGCAGTCCCCCGCATGCGGTCTCGGGGCCGGACCATGGTGGAGCCCAGCTAGAAGAGAGGGAGAGGAGCCCCCTGGCCCATGCACCAGGTGCAGGCGGCAGCCCTGTGGAGGTTCTCGGGGGGTCACTGAGCGGTGATGTTTTGCATGTGCATGAGGGTGGGGCCCAGCTGCCTACCCCTCTGCCTATTTCGCCCAGGGCAGCGGCGCATGCCTTCTGCGAGGAGATTCAGAGGCAGATTTCCCCCATTCTGGCTGCTCCTGAGGCCCCCAAGTCACGCCGGCCGCGGAAGCGCAACGTTCCCGCGGGTTCTCCACGAAGAAGCGCCAGAATCGCAAAGAGCAAAAGGCCCTTCGTGGCCTCCAAGCAGCAGCAAGTCCTCATTCGCAAACTTTGCTTGGCCAATGAAGGGGAGGTGATCGGGGAGGAGGCGTTGAAGATGTACGTCGACTTGTTCAGCAGGCCTTTGGCGGACACCCGCATTGCTGCCATCTTGGCACTATTTGGTTGGGAGCCTTCGGTGCTGCCAGTGGTGGTGTTGCTGGAGCTAGAGGAGGCAGCGGCTTGAGTGGAGGCGGCGAGCGGGGCGTGATGTAGGCCTTTCCCATGGCTACACACCCCATCAAGGTGCTGGTGTGGAATGTCCGCGGTCTTAACGACCCGGCACGAAGAAGCGCGATTTACCAAGTGGTCACGGCGGCCAATCCTAGCATAGTGTGTTTTCAGGAAACTAAGATGGAAGTTGTATCTCAGGGTGTGGTGGCACATTGTTTGGGCAATAAACTAGCAAATTTCTACTATCTCCCGGCCTCTGGTACTCGTGGTGGGATCCTTTTGGCCTGGGACCCCCTTGTGGTCCAACTCTCCAACCCGCACTACACGGAGAACATGGTCACCGTGCTCGTTACGCCGGTTGGGACATCCTCACACTGGTGGATTTCAGGGGTGTACGGCCCTACCATGGATGCGCAAAAGGTTGAGTTCATGCAGGAGCTAGTTGACATCCGTGAGCTCATTGCCGGGCCGTGGGTAGTTTTGGGAGACTTTAACCTCCTTGCGAACCCGGAGGACAAAAGCAATGATCACATCAATAGGCGCATGATGGTGCGGTTTAGGTCTAAGCTCAACTCCCTTGAGCTAAAGGAGGTTTACCTCAATGGTCGGAGGTACACGTGGTCGAATGAGCGTGGGCGGGCCACCCTTGAAAAGCTAGATCATATCTTCACCACGGTGGATTGGGAGGAGCTGCACCCGTCCTGTTTTCTCTCAGCTTTGGGTCCGGCTGTCTCGGATCACTACCCTCTTCTGCTGGACTTGCATGCTGACTTTAAGGTGGGCAAGCGCTTTCGCTTCGAAGCCTTCTGGCCGAAGGCCAAGGGGTTTCGCAATGTGGTGCAGACGGCGTGGAATTCAGTGCCCTCTGTGGGCAACCCCTATGTGGTTCTTGATAGCAAGCTCAGAGTAACTGCGAAGGCTCTGCAAAGTTGGAGCGAAAGGTGGATTGGAAACGTTAAGCTGCAGATTGCGCTAGCTCTTGAGGTTATCCTTCGGTTGGATGTGGCGATGGAGATGAGGCTGCTTTCGAAGGGGGAAGTTGCCCTTAGACGGACCATGAAAAGAAAGCTCCTCGGCTTGTGCTCTCTGGAGAGGTCTATCGCGCGTCACCGCTCCAGGTTGACGTGGCTCCGTGATGGAGATGCTAGTTCGCAGTTCTTCAAGCAGCACGCCAGCCACAGGAGGCGATGTAATGCCATTATGAGTCTTAAGTGCAACGACAATTTCTTCACTGGCCAGGAGGAAATCGCGGAGGTGGTAGATGGTTACTATGAGGAGATCCTTGGCCGGGCCTCGCAGCGTGCTAATGGCCTCAATCTCGACCTCTTGGGTCTCCCACGCCTGGAGCTCGCGCACCTTGAGCTGCCCTTTCTAGAAGATGAGGTTGCGAAGATAATCAAAGCTATGCCGAGGGATAAGGCGCCAGGGCCGGATGGTTTTACGGGACGGTTCTATGCCAGCTGTTGGGATATCATCAAAGGAGATTTCATGAGAGCACTAGATAGTTTCCATAGAGGGGACATGCGTGGGCTGGCTGCCATCAATAGGGCATACGTCACGCTAATCCCTAAAAAGGATGGTGCGAAAGAGATTAGGGATTTTCGCCCTGTCAGCTTGGTGCACGGTGCAGCAAAGATCTTTGACAAGATTTTATTGGTCCGGCTTACGGACGATTTGCCCAAGCTCGTGGGATGCCACCAGAGTGCCTTCGTCCGTGGCCGCTCGATTCACGATAATTTCATGATGGTTCAAGGGACTGTTAGGAAACTGCACGTCTGAAGAATGCCTTTGTCATGGTTAAGCTTGACATCTCCAAAGCTTTTGACACGGTGCAGTGGCCCTTTGCTATTGAGGTGCTCTCTTCTATGGGTTTTGGACGAAGGTGGATTGACTGGATCATTGGCCTACTCTCTACCTCCTCCACGCGGGTGCTTGTGAATGGGGTGACGGGCACACAGATTTGCAATACAAGAGGTTTCAGGCAGGGTGGGCCTCTTTCTCCCATGCTATTCATCCTGATGATGGAGCCGCTGCAACGGCTCTTCTCCCTTGCTGCTGACAGGGGTTTGCTCGCCCCCCTTGCGCGACCCGGACTGCATCAGAGAGTGTCCATCTTTGCGGACGATGTCATTCTTTTCCTTAAGCCGGTGGAGACCAAGATGCGACTCTGTGTAGACCTGTTGGATGCCTTTGGTCAGGTGTCGGGCCTTCGAGTGAATCTAGCCAAAACTTTGGCCGTGCCCATAAGGTGTTCAGAAGACCAATTAAGGTTCATCGCAGCTTCCTTGGGATGCACGATTGGGGCTTTCCCGTGAAAATATTTGGGTCTCCCCTTGAGCATCCGAAAGCTGTCGGCCTTGCAACTATATGACTTGGTTCATCAGGTGGTGCGCATGCTGCCTCACTGGAAGGGGGCGATGCTGCCCATAAGCAGCCGGCTTACGCTTATCGAGTCTGTTCTTTGCGCTATCCCGATACATGCGATGCTGGCGCTCAACATACTGCAGAAGACGATCAAGGCTATTTCGAAGATTTGTCGGGGCTTTCTCTGGTGCGGGAAAGCGGAGGCCAATGGTGGCCAGTGCAAGGTTGCGTGGAGATTGGTCTGTGTGCCCAAGCGGGCGGGAGGGCTCGACATTCCGGACCTCTCATGGCTTAACCATGCCCTTCAAGCCCGCTGGCCATGGCTTCAGCGCACGGATGCCTCACGACCGTGGGCGGAGTTTGACACTGAGGTTTCCCACGAGGCTTGCCAGATCTTTCAGGCCGCGACGAGCACGAGAGTTGGCAGTGGCAAGAATGCGTTGTTCTGGGAAGACAGGTGGATCCAGGGCATGAGGGTGCAGGACCTCACGCCAGGCCTGTACATGCGGGTGCGAAAGAAGGTCTGAGCTGCCCGCACCGTCTTCGAGGCTATGAGCAATGGGGCATGTGCCCTAGATATTGGGCCAGATTTAGACACCACGTTGCTTTCTGAGGTGTTCGAGCTCTGGGAGAGGGTTATGGAGGTGGAGCTCTGGCCTGAAATAGAGGATTCGACTGCATGGGCTTGGGAGGCGAACGGGATCTACTCTGCTCGATCGGCATATGTGGCTAAGTTTTGGGGAATGGAATCTGCACCGTTTGCGGAGATGGCCTGGAGCTCAAAAGCGCCGAGGCAGTGCCGATTTTTTGCTTGGCTGGCGGGAAGAAATAGATGCTGGACCTTGGACCGCCTAGCTCGCCGCGGCCTGCCCCACCAGGCTGCTTTCCCCTTGTGCGACCAAAAGCCGGAGACTGTGAATCATGTGCTCATCTAGTGCGTTTTCGCCAGAGTAGTGTGGCACCAGGTGTTTGCCGCGCTCGGTAGACCGGAGCTCACTCCGGAGGCTGGCGACACGGTGGTGGAGTGGTGCAATGCCTGCGCCCAGAGGGCCCCCTCCAAGAAGGAAGCGAAGGACATACAGACCATGGCGTCACTGGTTTTATGGGAACTCTGGACGCACCGAAATGCGATCGTTTTTGAGGGGGCGACCCCTTCTGCCACGGTGGTGATCGCTAGGGTTGAGTGCGATGTTGAACCTGTAATCCTTTGCCTGTTAGGATAGTTTTTGCTTTCAGTTAGCTGAATAACCGGCTCTGACTCGTGTGCATGTACACGCAGAAGCTGTTTTCGTTTTCAGTTAGTAGCTAGCTAGATTAGTGCGGCCGTTGTGAGCGCATGGGATGGCATGCAGCGTAGGACTCGGCCTGCACTCACCTCGCGCACGACGGGCGACGTGGGATGGCACGTCCGGTAGGCTCGGCGGCGTGGAGGGTTTTTCGTTTCCCAGTTGATGTACAAATAAGCTGAAGATTAATGAGAAAAGCTGTTGAACTGTGCGCAGCACAAAAACCTCTGGCGTTTTCGTTTTCCTCTCTTTTCTCCTCGGCGATCGTGATCTAGGCCTCGCCGGAGCTCTCGGCTCCAACAAGTGGCATCAGAGCCGCGTAGCTCCTCGGTGACCATGGCCGGCTTGACTTCCCCGGCAAACGCTGCAGCCCACCAGCGCGACGGCAGCGACAGTGGTGGCGCGCTCTCGCCGACTCCCGACCGCGGTCGTAGCCGTGGTCGCAGCCGCACCCGCCGGTACGGCAAGGAGGTCGTCGTCCACGAGCGCACGGTCCAGGAGCGTCTCGTCCCGAGCGGCACCACCGTGTGGCCAATGCTCACGCCGACAAACTACTTCGAGTGGTCTATGTTGATGCAGATTAACATGGAGGCCAACTTGATGTGGGACGCGGTGGAAAGGAACCCGTCGAGCGTCCCCAACGACAAGGCGGCGCTGGCGGCCATTCTGCGATCCATACCGCCGGAGATGGTGGGTGCGATCGTGGTTAAGAAGACCGCAAAGGAGGCATGGGATACGATCAAGACCATGCACATGGGAGTCGCGCGCGTGCACGAGGCCACGGCGCAACGGCTGCGCTCCGAGTTTGAGGCCATCGCATTCCGCGACGGCGAGACGCTTGACGCATTCAGCATGCGGATCACTTCACTCGTCAACAACCTGCGCTCGCTCGGCGACACCATGGAAGAGGTGAGGGTGGTTCGGAAATTCCTGCGCGTCGTCCCGCCCCGCTACATGCAGATCGCCCTCGCCGTCGAGATGATGCTCGACCTCAACACGCTTTCAGTTGAGGAGCTCGTCGGCTGTCTGCGCTCTGCGGAGGAGCGCTACCTCACCAACGATCAAGGTGGAGGCGGCGGGGCTCAGCTCCTGATGACGGAGGCGCAATGGCACGCGCGCAAGAATCAGCGCGGCCAAGGGCAGGGCAGCAGCCAGAACGGCGGCCAAGGAGGCCTCGGCGGACCAGGCGGGTCCGGCGGACAAGGCGGCGGCTCAAGTCGTCGCCGCGGCAAGCCACGTCGAGGCGGTGGCCAAGGCGGTGGCGGAAACGGCGTCCGTGATGGCGCGCCGCACGGGGAACGCGACATGTCTCAGGTGAAGTGCTACAATTGCAATAAACCTGGGCATTTCTCGAAGCACTGCACCGAGCCGCGCCGTGAACGCAAGGATCAGGCGAACCTTGCGGTGGCGGGCAACCAAGATGATGAGGCGACTCTTCTGCTCGCCACGGTCACCGCGCTCACGGTCACGACTGAGCGCCCGGTCGAGCGGGTTCTTCTCAACGAGGAACGCTCCCAGGCGCGCGTTGCCCAGGAGGGCGGCACCTGCGACACCTCCTGGTATCTGGACATCGGGGCTAGCAATCATATGTCCGGTCGCCGCGAGATCTTCTCCGAGCTTGACGTGGGAGCGCGGGGGACCGTGAGGCTCGGCGACGGCTCCAGTGTGCAGATCGAGGGGAGAGGGACGATCCTCTTCAAGTGCCGCAGCGGGGAACACCTGACGCTTGCAGAGGTATACTACATACCCCGTCTGTGCATCAACATCATGAGCATTGGTCAGATGAATGAGCTCGGCTGCGAGACGGTGATCCACGACAGGGTCCTTCGCCTCCGCAATCCGGATGGGCGGCTGCTCGCGCGCGCGGCGCATAACGTCGAGCGTCTCTACGTCCTTCCCCTGGCGCTAACCAAGCCGGTGTGCCTGCTGGCGAGCGGCGACGACACGGCATGGCTGTGGCATTCGCGCTACGGCCACCTGAACTTCAGGGCGCTGCGCGAACTCGCGCGCCTGGAGATGGCAAATGGCATGCCCCTCGTCGACCGCGTCGACCAGTACTGCGACGGATGCGCCCTGGGCAAGTAGCATCGGCTCCCATTCCCGCAGGCCTCGGCGTACCGCGCGGAGCATGCGCTCGAGCTCGTCCACACGGACCTCTGTGGTCTGATCGAGCCGGCGACGACCGGAGGTAATCGATATTTCCTGCTGGTAGTTGATGATCACTCACGTTACATGTGGCTGGAGGTGATCAAATCCAAGGATGAGGCGTTTCAACGTTTCAAAAGGATCAAGGCCCTTGCTGAAGCTGAATCTGGGCGCCGGCTCATGGCGTTCCGCTCCGATCGGGGCGGGGAGTTCAACTCCACATAATTCCGTCTGTACTGTGAGGATGGAGGGATCAAGCACTGCACCACCGCGCCATACACGCCGCAGCAAAACAGTGTGGTCGAGAGGCGCAACCAGACCGTGGTGGAGATGGCGCGGTGCCTGCTCAAGAGCATGGCCGCGCCCGCCATGTTTTGGGGCGACGCGGTCAAGACCGCGGTTTACCTGCTCAATCGATCCCCCACGCGCAGCGTCGACGGGCAGACGCTGTACGAAGCGTGGCACAAGAAGAAGCCGGCGGTCCATCACCTGCGCACATTCCGGTGCGTTGCCCACGTCAAGCGAGTCGGCCCCGACATCGACAAACTGGCCGACCGCTCAACGCCGATGATTTTCATCGGCTACGCCAAAGGAGCCAAGGCATACAGGGTGTTTGATCCGGCCACGAACAAGGTGCACGTCACGCGTGATGTCGTTTTTGAAGAACAGAGGAAGTGGGACTGGACGCCGGTGCCAGGCGCTGCGGCGACTCCCAAGGACGAACACTTTGTGGTCGTCTACAACGACGAACAGAGCGTCGACATGCAGCCTTCCTCGTTGAGCTCAGACAGGTCGTCCTCGTCATCCTCTTCACCAAGCTCCTACGCGCCGGGGAGCTGTCCGACTACACCGATAACGCCAGCGTGCTCTCCAACCCCTGATGACGACGGCTGGGCTACGCCGCCTAGTGACGACTGGGAGCGGCACGACCTCGACCATGCGCCAACGCGCTACCGCAAGATGACACATGTACTGGCTGAGGTAGAAGTGGCGAGAGAAGACCAAGTGGGTCTCTGCCTCATCGCTACTGAAGAACCCGCTGGCGTCGATGAAGCGCTGGAGGAGGCGTGCTGGATGCGCGCCATGGACGCCGAGTTGGTCGCGATCCGTGAGAACAAGACCTGGGAGCTCGCCGCGCTCCCGCCTGGGCACCGAGCGATAGGGCTCAAATGGGTGTTCAAGGTCAAGAGGGATCCCGCCGGCAAGATTGTGAAGCATAAGGCGCGTTTGGTGGCGAAGGGCTACTCGCAGCGGCAAGGCGTGGATTACGACGAGGTGTTCGCGCCGGTAGCTCGCATGGAAACAGTGCGGCTACTGCTGGCGTTGGCAGCGCGGCAAGGGTGGCAAGTCCATCACATGGACGTCAAGTCGGCATTCTTGAATGGTTACCTGATCGAGGAAGTCTACGTCCACCAGCCACCGGGTTTTGTCATCGCCGGCGAGGAAGGAAAGGTGCTGCGTCTCCGGAAGGCCTTGTACGGTCTGAAACAGGCGCCCCGAGGGTGGTACGCCAAGCTGGACACGTCGCCTGCGCCGCTCGGGTTCGAGCGCAGCCCCCTCGAGCATGCGGTGTACAGGAGGAGCACCGGCGCGGGGACACTGCTGGTCGGCATGTACGTGGACGATCTGATCATCACCGGCAGCAGCATCGACGACATCAAGGAGCAGATGAGCAGTGTGTTTGACATGAGTGATCTCGGCCTCCTGAGCTATTATCTTGGGATCGAGGTACGACAGAAGGACGGAGAGATCACTCTCTGTCAGAGCGCGTACGCCATGAAGATCCTCGAAGCTGCTGCGATGAGGGGGTGCAACGCTAGCGACACTCCTATGCAGAATCGTCTCCAGCTGTCCAAGACTGGGGCTGGCGACGCCGTGGATGCCACACGGTACAGAAGCGTCGTCGGCAGCCTTCGATACCTTTGCAACACACGACCCGACATCACCTACGCCGTCGGCATCGTCAGCAGGTATCTGGAGGCGCCTGCAGAATTGCATTGGGCTGCGGTGAAGCAAATCCTCCGCTATGTTAGCGGGACTTTGGAGTATGGTTGCTGCTACAAGCGGGGAGGTAATGCAGCGCCGGAGGTGATCGGCTACAGCGACAGCGACCACGCTGGTAACGTTGATGATCGCCGGAGCACGACTAGTGTGGTGTTCTTCCTCGACTCCAGCGCGATCACGTGGATATCTCAGAAGCAAAAGGTCGTCGCCATCTCGTCTTGTGAGGCTGAGTACATGGCGGCGGCATCTGCAGCATGCCAGGGCGTGTGGCTGTGCAGGCTCCTTGGTGAGCTCACCGGCGACGCGCCAACGACGGCGAAGCTGCGCGTCGACAACAAGTCGGCGATAGAGCTCAGAAAGAACCCGGTGCATCACGAAAGAAGTAAGCACATTGACATACGATATCATTTCATTCGTGAATGCATTGAAGATGGCAAGGTGGATGTCGACCATGTTGGCACTGACGGACAGCTTGCCGATGTCCTCACCAAGGCGCTGGGCAGAATCAAGTTCATTGAGCTCCGACAGAAGCTCGGCGTCGTCAAGGTGATCCCAGGGCACAAGGATTAGGGGGTGAATTGTTGACCCTGTAATCCTTTTTGCCTGTTAGATAGTTTTTGCTTTCTTCAGTTAGCTGAATAACCGGCTCTGACTCGTGTGCATGTACACGCAGAAGCTGTTTTCGTTTTCAGTTAGTAGCTAGCTAGATTAGTGCGGCCGTTGTGAGCTCATGGGATGGCATGCAGCGTAGGACTCGGCCTGCACCCACCTCACGCATGGCGGGCGATGTGGGATGGCACATCCGGTAGGCTCGGCGGCGTGGAGGGTTTTTCGTTTCCCAGTTGATGTACAAATAAGCTGAAGATTAATGAGAAAAGCTGCTGAACTGTGCGCAGCACAAAAACCTCTGGCGTTTTCGTTTTCCTCTCTTTTCTCCGCGGCGATCGTGATCTAGGCCTCGCCAGAGCTCTCGGCTCCAACATGCGAGGCCCGGGCTTGGAGTACGGCTGGTCTGCTTAAGGGCGACCTCTCCTCCTTCCTTGGGTCCCTAGCTAGGTGGGTAGCGGGCGAATAGTTGGCTAGCTTGTGGGTGGATGGGGAGTCCGCATGTATTGTAATCGCATGTAAGACTCTGGCGGATGGGGCTCTTTACCCCCTTTCTCTCTATAATATATGATACACACGCTT
The DNA here is from genome assembly GCF_018294505.1 of Triticum aestivum. NCBI lineage: Eukaryota > Viridiplantae > Streptophyta > Magnoliopsida > Poales > Poaceae > Triticum > Triticum aestivum. Next base: position 582,623,930 of record NC_057798.1, read on the forward strand.
GTGTGTATCCTCAAAAAAAAAGCAATATTGCATTTTCCCTTATTTGGTTAGTTAGGCCAACTGAATTTACTTACCTGTGTCCCTAACAATCTATTCCCTTCCTTTGTAGAATATTGCGCATCACGACCAATTCAGGCCATGGAGAGATGATTTCAAACAGTACAAAGTTACTATGGTAGAAATAGAATGAGATCACAAACAGAATTACAGAAGAGTTTGTGCTTTCTCGATTGGGGTGTCACAGCCCCAGTTTCTCCTTGTTTTACTAGTTTGGTCTCCATTGTGCATCTTACACTGGTTGCTATTGTTATTTTGTCTCCAAAAACGTAGAGCTGATGCTACCAGAAAGTAGTAGCATATCACTCCCCAAAATCAATTATCTACAGACAGGGGTATACCATAGTTTGCTCAGCCTTTTCTTTCAGACAGAAGGTTTATGGACGACAATGTATTGTTTTTATATGTGCAACTGCAGTCATAACGTTGGAGTGCTCTCTGGTTCATGCATCTTTCTCATGGAAGAGCAAGTGTGTACAAATCAGCCTTTGGATGGGAAAACCACTTTCTAGCGGAGTTATATACATCTTTTTCTTTGAGTGAAATATACGTCTGTTTACATCTGGGATCTAGCTGCTGTTGAATTTGACGTGGGGTTTGCCCATGCTGAAATTGAGCACCCTAGATCTCATGACGTACCTTTTCTTTTTTGACGGAACCTCGCTGTGCTCCTGAAGAAGAATATATATATAGTTGGCTCGATTTATACAGAAAACTAGCTTGAAAAAGCATACAAGGAATGATTGAGTAAGGGCCGAGCATGCAAAAACCCTGATAACGAAAAGAAAAAGAAAGATCACCGGCCAAACTTGACCTCCACCGCCAACATGGATTTATACAGGGCATCGACCACCATCACCATCGGCAATGGAGCGAAGTTGCTACTCTGGCATGACAACCGGAGCAGTAAGGACCCCCTCAAGGCCTACGCTCCTGAGCTCTTCAAGATCGCAACCAGAAATATTAGGACGATTATGGAGCTACAAGATGAGAATTAGATCTCTGTCCTTGTCTGTCTTCATTTCCCGGCTCAGCTCCGTGACTTGTTCACCTTTGGACGATGCTATCCCATGCCGCCCTTGCTCCGGGGCAGGAGGACCGAATATCTTGGAACTGTACATCCGTTGACATTTAGGGCCTGTTTGGTTGCTACCCTGATGCAAAGCTGCCTGGCCTGGTGCTTGCCTGAGAGCTGCCTGTTTGGTTCGAGTCCTGGAGATCCGATAGCAGCCTGGCCTGGAAAAGCGGAGTGCGTCATTAGCCTGGCCATAAAACCCAAGCTCGTTGTTAGCCTGGTCCAGGCTACCGGAACCAGACGCCTGGACGTGCCTGAGACGTGCCTGGGATGCTAACCCTCTTGTTCAATTTAAAAATAGCAGAAAGTACAGATGAACAGTGACCTGATTTAATATATTAAACACCCCCGGCCTGGACAGGAACCAAACAATCCTCGCCTGGCCAGGCAGAAAACAACTGACATCTCAGGCGTTGTCCAGGCACTCGATTTTTTCAGGCATCAGCTTCAGGACGTCAACCAAACATGCCCTTAGTCCTTGGCTTCGGCCTACATAACTCTCTCTTGCGGTAGATTCCGTGTTGTTCCATCAATGGGACTACGGGAGTCTCGGAGTGGTCGACAAGATGGTTTCATCAACATCTAAGATTCAAAGTGTCGACATAGTGCAAGAATCTTCTACGCGATTTGAACATCTGGAAGGAGCCAAACCACCGCGTTTTCATGGCACCCTTTCAAGGACATCAAGCAGTGTGACTGGCTTATGGCCTTGCCCAAGCCAACGAGGGCATTGACGCTTTTGACCGGTTTTTAGTTGCCATATAGGGCTTCCACAAATTCTCTTAAAAAATTTGTCATCGCTGTACATAAGCCTCTTTTTTGTCTAAATGAAAAGTTCCTCCGAAAAAAGAAGTTTGGACTAAACTCTAAATGAAAAGTTTCTTCGAAAAAAGAAGTTTGGACTAAACTCTAGCTCCAAACTACAAAGAAGACTAACTTCATCAGTTTCTACTTTTGCTTCTGGATGAAACAAAAGCTGACAGTAAAATTGTAAGGGTGCAGGACGACTAGACCGAATCTGTTTGTACTAGTAGTTGGGGCGGTGTGGGTATGTGCCCTTTCCATTTTCTTTTTTACTGTCCGAGTGGCACATGGACATGCAAGCGCAATATATCAGTAACAAATTAAGAGGCATGTTGCATAACTCGGTTGCATCCATTAACAAATAAATAAGCAGAAGCAAGCCTGAAGAAGGCTATGCTTACTTAGAGCACGACAGTGGCGGAGACACCGCCCAGCGACCCTGGGCACTTGCCCGGGCTCGCTGGAGCGGCGACAACAGCGATCAACAAAAATCTAATAGGCCAAACCTGTTCGGTTTCCTGCTTTACCCGGGCAAAAAAAAACATTTGGGCCTTTGTTTCGTACAGTTCACAGCCCAGGCCAAAACAATTGACGTGAGGGAATCAATAGATCGATCTCTCTTCCCTCAAAAAAAAAAACAGATCGATCTCTCCTACTCCCCCTTTCTCTGTTCGTCTCTCAGGGGCGAGCGCAGGGGCTGGCGGCTGCCGGCTGGCCTTGAGCCCTAGACGGTTAGACGCACGGCCAGCGGCGAGCAGACACACGGCGCCCGGGGAGGTCTAATCCTCCCTCATCCGCTCCTTCCTCTCATTCAGTTTCACCAGTTCTTTCCGTAAGAATCCTCCATGAAAATTAGGGCTAGGGATTGAATCTCCCAAGACCTCAAGCACAACTTCAAAAGAGCAGCAGCGCTGCGCTCCTCTATGCTATGATGTTAGTTAAATTCTTAATTACTACTACTACATGCCTTCAGAAGAAACAATCTTCATACAAAAGTGTTTGATGATTTTTTTTTTACATCTGAAAAGTCATTTGGCAATGAACCAATAGACTTAGGGCTTAAATTTAGAGAAGTATGCTGATGGCTAGAGAAAAATTATATTTGTTGGATGCTGGAAAGTGGAAACTTGTTACTTGTAGCTCATTTTTTTATTTACTTATGTAGCAACTAACTTCAAGTTTTAACATCAAATTTCAGAGATGAGGTGGTTTTTGGTTAATAGAGCAAGCACTGAAAATGTGAATGGTGTGTAAACGGAAATAGAAGTTGAGGAGCAGACAACACCTCACATTGCTAATGAATTTAATCCAAATGAGATTGAGCATTTACTGCAATACAGTCTCGGAAAGGGCATTTGCCTTGTGATTTTCTTTAGTGCACTATTGGTATGTCCCATGTGACCATATCTATTTTTGCAAGCTTTCTATTTTGAATATATTCACATCACACAACTAAATTTATTTGAATTATAAATCCATTTTATCCCACAGTGTCTTCTAGGACTTTGGTAACATGGCGAGTTTGCCTCTATGCAAGGCTGGTTTTGCGTCCTTCTTTTGGCAAAAATGAACAAATGAAAGATGCTTTTTACCGTGGCAAAAGAAATTTCACACCGACATCTGGTATGGATAGCTGTACTTTTGTTGGCAACATGGCGAGTTTTCCTCTATGCAAGGCTAGTTATATGTCTTCTGTTTGTCAAGTTTAGTTTATTTGGTCTGTGAAACTTCATTTTTGTGACACTATTATGTTTATGTTTTCACTTAGTTATTAATGTGGATTTGTGGTTTGGATGTTTGGTGCTATATTATATGTTGCGTATCCGAATACCCGGTTATTGATTTTAAATTATACACTTAGGCCCAACTTGCCCAGGCTCCACAAAAATTCTGGCTCCGCCACTGGAGCACGACCTACACGACTCCAGACGCCATCGACTCTGATGGCCATGATGAGGATGCTTGCGCGACAAGGCTGGAGGAGAAAAACCTGACCCTGCATGCCCGGCTGTTCCTGGCGGAGAGCAACATGGCCGACCTTCACCGCCACCTCGTCGGCGTCGAGTCCCTCTGCCGCCGTTCTTTTGTGCCGTCTTCCTTCCATTCCCTTATCCCTTAGCCACCACATCCTTGAGAATACAACCTCAAGCACCGACACATCACCTGCAACCCGAATACAATTATCGCCAAAGCTAGTGCAAGATCAAAGACAGCAAAATGAGAAGGTACATTTGTTGCTTGTGTATAGACAGGGAATGAATATGCAGTGATCCAGATCAGTTCAACAGATAGTAGGTTGTACCTCGTGTTTGACATCCAAGCACTTCTTGATGTGCCCATGCCAGCCTGAGGAGGCTGGGAGCTCTCCTATTGCCTGCATTGCATGTGTACTCATAAATTTAAAAACAGCTTGGCTAAAAGCTCATATCACTTTCAGAATAAAACTTTGTAAAGCAGAGTTTGATAACAAAACCATGAGGTGAACCAGGATTTTTGATAAATATAAAATCAAGAGGCCATGTTATACTCCAACAACCTATATTACAAAATCGTCAGTTTTATCATCATAATGTGAACATGGAATCAATATCATTGATTACATAAGATGCATTGTTTTTGACAGTGCAATCGCATACCTGCCACTATATATCCATTTAGGCTGGGAGCTCTCCTATTGCCTGCATTATCTACGCTAGAAGGCTGCTTTAAAACTGAAGCAAGAAGCGTTAAAATAAAAGTGCAATACAAACAATTCATTACTAAAAAAAGGGAATGAATATGACTCTCATCGTCCCTGATAATGAGAAGGTACCAGATAGAAGAGCGCTACATCTATATGGCAACACTTAAAAATATGGACAAATGTTGGGGAATGTAGTAATTTCAAAAAAATTCCTACGCACACACAAGATCATGGTGATGTATAGCAACAAGAGGGAGAGTGTGTCCACGTATCCTCGTAGACCGAAAGCGGAAGCGTTAGCACAACACGGTTGATGTAGTCGTACGTCTTCACGATCCGACCGATCAAGTACCGAATGTACGGCACCTCCGAGTTCAGCACACGTTAAGCTCGATGACGTCCCTCGAACCCCGATCCAGCCGAGCTTTGAGGGAGAGTTCCGTTAGCACGACGGCATGGTGACGATGATGATGTTCTACCGACGCAGGGCTTCGCCTAAGCACCGCTACGATATTATCGAGGTGGATTATGGTGGAAGGGGGCACCACACACGGCTAAGAGATCCAAGGGATCAATTGTTGTGTCTCCAAGGGGTGCCTCCCTCCCCGTATATAAAGGAGTGGAGGAGGGGGGAGGCGGCCGGCCACCCTAGGCGTGCCCCATGAGGAGTCCTACTCCCACCGGGAGTAGGACTTCCCCCTTCCAAGTGGGAGTAGGAGAGGAGAGGGAAGGAGATAGAGGGGGAAAGGAAAGGGGGGCGCCGCCCCCCTCCTTGTCCAATTCGGACTGGGGGGGGGGGCTGCCCTTGGCCGCCCCCCTCTTCTCCACTAGGGCCCAATAGGCCCATTAGTCTCCCCGGGTGGTTCCGGTAATCCCCCGGTACTCCGGTATATGCCCGATACTCTCCGAAACCATTCCGGCATCCGAACATAGTCGTCCAATATATCAATCTTTATCTCTCGACCATTTCGAGACTCCTCGTCATGTCCGTGATCACATCCGGGACTCCGAACTACCTTCGGTACATCAAAAAATATAAACTCATAATATAACAGTCATGTAACTTTAAGCGTGCGGACCCTACGGGTTCGAGAACTATGTAGACATGACCGAGACACGTCTCCGGCCAATAACCAATAGAGGAACCTGAATGCTCATATTGGCTCCCACATATTCTACGAAGATCTTTATCGATTAAACCGCATAACAACATACGTTGTTTCCTTTGTCATCGTATGTTACTTGCCCAAGATTCGATCGTCGGTATCTCAATACCTAGTTCAATCTCGTTACCGGCAAGTCTCTTTACTCATTACGTAATGCATCATCCCCGTAACTAACTCATTAGCTACATTTCTTGCAAGGCTTATAGTGATGTGCATTACCGAGAGGGCCTAGAGATACCTCTCCGACAATCGGAGTGATAAATCATAATCTCGAAATACGTCAACTCAACAAGTACCTTCGGAGACACCTGTAGAGCACATTTATAATCACCCAGTTACGTTGTGACGTTTGGTAGCACACAAAGTGTTCCTCCGGTAAGTGGGAGTTACATAATCTCATAGTCATAGGAACATCTATAAGTCATGAAGAAAGCAATAACAACATACTAAACGATCAAGTGCTAAGCTAACAAAATGGGTCAAGTCAATCACATCATTCTCCTAATGATGTGATCCCACTGAGCAAATGATAACTCATATCCATGGTTAGGAAACTCAACCATCTTTGATCAATGAGCTAGTCAAGTAGAGGCATACTAGTGACACTATGTTTGTCTATGTATTCACACATGTATTATGTTTCCGGTTAATACAGTTCTAGCATGAATAATAAACATTTATCATGATATGAGGAAATAAATAATAACTTTATTATTGGCTCTAGGGCATATTTCCTTCAGTCTCCCACTTGCACTAGAGTCAATAATCTAGATTACACAGTAATGATTCTAACACCCATGGAGCCTTGGTGTTGATCATGTTTTGCTCGTGGAAGAGGCTTAGTCAACGGGTCTGCAACATTCAGATTCGTATGTATCTTGCAAATCTCTATGTCTCCCACCTGGACTTGGTCCCGGATGGAATTGAAGCGTCTCTTGATGTGTTTGGTTCTCTTGTGAAATCTGGATTCCTTTGCCAAGGCAATTGCACCAGTATTATCATAAAAGATTTTCATTGGACCCGATGCACTAGGTATGACACCGAGATCGGATATGAACTCCTTCATCCAGACTCCTTCATTTGCTGCTTCCGAAGCAGCTATGTATTCCGCTTCACATGTAGATCCCGCCACGACGCTTTGTTTAGAACTGCACCAACTGACAGCTCCACCGTTCAATATAAACACGTATCCGGTTTGCGATTTAGAATCGTCCGGATCAGTGTCAAAGCTTGCATCGACGTAACCATTTACGACTAGCTCTTTGTCACCTCCATAAACGAGAAACATATCCTTAGTCCTTTTCAAGTATATCAGGATGTTCTTGACCGCTGTCCAGTGATCCACTCCTGGATTACTTTGGTACCTCCCTGCTAAACTAATAGCAAGGCACACATCAGGTCTGGTACACAACATTGCATACATGATAGAGCCTATTGCTGAAGCATAGGGAACATCTTTCATTTTCTCTCTATCTTCTGTAGTGGTCGGGCATTGAATCTGACTCAATTTCACACCTTGTATTACAGGCAAGAACCCTTTCTTTGCTCTATCCATTTTGAAATTTTTCAAAATTATGTACTTTGTGAAAGTTCAATTAAGCGTCTTGATCTATCTCTATAGATTTTGATGCCCAATATATAAGCAGCTTCACCGAAGTCTTTCATTGAAAAACTTTTATTCAAGTATCCTTTTATGCTATCCAGAAATTCTATATCATTTCCAATCAACAATATGTCGTCCACATATAATATTAGAAATGCTACAGAGCTCCCACTCACTTTCTTGTAAATACAGGCTTCTCCAAAAGTCTATATAAAACCATATACTTTGATCACACTATCAAAGTGTTTATTCTAACTCCGAGAGGCTTGCACCAGTCCATAAATGGATCGCTAGAGCTTGCACACTTTGTTACCACCTTTTGGATCGACAAAACATTCTGGTTGCATCATATACAACTCTTCTTCCAGAAATCCATTCAGGAATGCAGTTTTGACATCCATTTGCCAAATTTCATAATCATAAAATGTAGCAATTGCTAACATGATTCGGACAGACTTAAGCATCGCTACGGGTGAGAAAGACTCATTAGTCAACCCCTTGAACTTGTTGAAAACCTTTCGCAACAAGTCGAGCTTTGTAGACAGTAACATTACCATCAGCGTCAGTCTTCTTCTTGAAGATCCATATTCTCAATGGCTTGCCGATCATCGGGCAAGTCAACCAAAGTCCATACTTTGTTCTCATACATGGATCCCATCTCAGATTTCATGGCCTTAAGCCATTTTGCGGAATCTGGGCTCATCATCGCTTTCTCATAGTTCGTAGGTTCGCCATGGTCAAGTAACATTACCTCCAGAATAGGATTACCGTACCACTCTGGTGCTGATCTTACTCTGGTTGACCTACGAGGTTCGGTAGTAACTTGATCTGAGTTTTCATGATCAATATCATTAGCTTCCTCACTAATTGGTGTAGTCATCACAGGAACCGGTTTCTGTGATGAACTATTTTCCAATAAGGGAGCAGGTACAGTTACCTCATCAAGTTTTACTTTCCTCCCACTCACTTCTTTCGAGAGAAACTCCTTCTCTAGAAAGGATCCATTCTTGGCAACGAATGTCTTGCCTTCGGATCTGTGATAGAAGGTGTACCCAACAGTTTCCTTTGGGTATCCTATGAAGACACATTTCTCCGATTTGGGTTCGAGCTTATCATGTTGAAGCTTTTTCACATAAGCTTCACAGCCCCAAACTTTAAGAAACGACAACTTTGGTTTCTTGCCAAACCACAATTCATAAGGCGTCGTCTCAACGGATTTTCATGGTGCCCTATTTAACGTGAATGCAGCCGTCTCTAAAGCATAACCCCAAAATGATAGCGATAAATCAGTAAGAGACATCATAGATCACACCATATCTAGTAAAGTACGATTATGACGTTTGGACACACCATTATGCTGTGGTGTTCCGGGTGGCGTGAGTTGCGAAACTATTCTGCATTGTTTCAAATGTAGACCAAACTCGTAACTCAAATATTCTCCTCCACGATCAGATCATAGAAACTTTATTTTCTTGTTACGATGATTTTTAACTTCACTCTGAAATTCTTTGAACTTTTCAAATGTTTCAGACTTATGTTTCATTAATTAGATATATCCATATCTGCTTAAATCATCTGTGAAGGTGAGAAAATAACGATACTCTCCGCGAACCTCAACATTCATTGGACCACATACATCAGTATGTATGATCTCCAACAAATCAGTTGCTCGTTCCATAGTTCCGGAGAACGGCGTATTAGTCATCTTGCCCATGAGGCATGGTTCGCAAGTACCAAGTGATTCATAATCAAGTGATTCCAAAAGTCCATCAGTATGGAGTTTCTTCATGCGCTTTACACAGATATGACTCAAACGGCAATGCCACAAATAAGTTGCACTATCATTATCAACTCTGCATCTTTTGGCTTCAACATTATGAATATGTGTATCACTACTATCGAGATTCATCAAAAATAGACCACTCTTCAAGGGTGCATGACCATAAAAGATATTACTCATATAAATAGAACAACCATTATTCTCAGATTTAAATGAATAATAGTCTCGCATCAAACAAGATCCAGATATAATGTTCATGCTCAAAGCTGGCACCAAAAAACAATTATTTAGGTCTAAAACTAATCCCGAAGGTAGATGTAGAGGTAGCGTGCCAACGGCGATCACGTCAACTTTGGAACCATTTCCCACGCGCATCGTCACCTCGTCCTTAGCCAGTGTTCGCTTAATCCATAGTCCCTGTTTTGAGTTGCAAATATTAGCAACAAAACCAGTATCAAATACCCAGGTGCTACCGTGAGCTCTGGTAAGGTAGACATCAATAACATGTATATCACATATACCTTTGTTCACCTTGCCATCCTTCTTATCCGCCAAATACTTGGGGCAGTCCCGTTTCCAGTGACCAGTCTGCTTGCAGTAGAAGCACTCGGTCTCAGGCTTAGGTCAAGACTTGGGTTTCTTCTCTTGAGCAGCAGCTTGTTTGATGTTCTTTTTGAAGTTCCCCTTCTTCTTCCCTTTGCCCTTTTTCTTGAAACTGGTGGTCTTATTGACCATCAACACTTGATGCTCCTTCTTGATTTCTACCTCTGTAGCCTTTAGCATTGCGAAGAGCTCGAGAATTGTCTTATCCATCCCTTGCAGGTTATAGTTCATCATGAAGCTCTTGTAGCTTGGTGGCAATGATTGAAGAATTCTGTCAATGACGCTATCATCCGGAAGATTAACTCCCAGTTGAATCAAATGATTGTTATACCCAAACATTCTAAGTATATGCTCACTGAGAGAACTATTCTCCTCCATCTTGCAGCTGTAGAACTTATTGGAGACTTCATATCTCTTCATCCGGGCATTTGCTTGAAATATTAACTTCAACTCCTAGAACATCTCATATGCTCCATGATGTTCAAAACGTCGTTGAAGTCCCGGTTCTAAGACGTAAAGTATGGCACATTGAACTATTGAGTAGTCATCAACTTTGCTTTGCCAGACGTTCTTAACGTCATCAGTTGCATCTGCAGCAGGCCTGGCGCCCATCGGTGCTTCCAGGACGTAATTTTTCTATGCAGCAATGAGGATAATCCTCAAGTTATGGACCCAGTCCGTGTAATTGCTACCATCATCTTTCAACTTTGCTTTCTCAAGGAACGCATTAAAATTAAATGGAACAACATCACGAGCCATCTATCTACAACAACATAGACATGCAAAATACTATCAGGTACTAAGTTCATGATAAATTTAAGTTCAATTAATCATATTACTTAAGATTTCCCACTTAGATAGACATCCCTCTAATCATCTAAGTGATCACGTGATCCAAATCAACTAAACCATAACCGATCATCACGTGAAATGGAGTAGTTTTCAATGGTGAATATCACTATGTTGATCATATCTACTATATGATTCACGCTCGACCTTTCGGTCTCAGTGTTTCGAGGCCATATCTGCATATGCTAGGCTCGTCAAGTTTAACCTGAGTATTCTTTGTGTGCAAAACTGACTTGCACCCGTTGTAGATGGACGTAGAGCTTATCACACCCGATCATCATGTGGTGTCTGGGCACGACGAACTTTGGCAACGGTGCATACTTAGGGAGAACACTTTTATCTTGAAATTTAGTGAGAGATCATCTTATAATGCTACCGTCAATCAAAGCAAGATAAGATGCATAAAAGATAAACATCACATGCAATCAATATAAGTGATATGACATGGCCATCATCATCTTGTGCTTGCGATCTCCATCTCTGAAGCACCGTCATGATCACCATCTTCACCGGCGCGACACCTTGATCTCCATCGTAGAATCGTTGTCGTCTCGCCAACTATTGCTTCTACGACTATCGCTACCGCTTAGTGATAAAGTAAAGAAATTACAAGGCAATTGCATTGCATACAATAAAGCGACAACCATATGGCTCCTGCCAGTTGCCGATAACTTGGTTACAAAACATGATCATCTCATACAATAAAATATAGCATCATGCCTTGACCATATCACATCACAACATGCCCTGCAAAAACAAGTTAGACGTCCTCTACTTTGTTGTTGCAAGTTTTACGTGGCTGCTACGGGCTGAGCAAGAACCGTTCTTATCTAGACATCAAAACCACAACGATAGTTCGTCAAGTTAGTGTTGTTTTAACCTTCTCAAGGACCGGGCGTAGCCACACTCGGTTCAACTAAAGTTGGAGAAACTGACACCCGCCAGCCACCTGTGTGCAAAGCACGTCGGTAGAACCAGTCTCGCGTAAGCGTACGTGTAATGTCGGTTCGGACCGCTTCATCCAACAATACCGCCGAACCAAAGTATGACATGCTGGTAAGCAGTATGACTTGTATCGCCCACAACTCACTTGTGTTCTACTCGTGCATATAACATCTACGCATAAACCTGGCTCGGATGCCACTGTTGGGGAACGTAGTAATTTCAAAAAATTTCCTACGCACACATAAGATCATGGTGATGTATAGCAACGAGAGGGGAGTGTGTGTCCACGTACCCTCATAGACCGAAAGCGGAAGCGTTATCACAACACGATTGATGTAGTCGTACGTCTTCTCGATCCGACCGATCAAGTACCGAACGTACGACACCTCCGAGTTCAGCACACATTCAGCTCGATGACGTCCCTCGAACTCCGACCCAGCCGAGCTTTGAGGGAGAGTTCCGTCAGCATGACGACATGGTGACGATGATGATGTTCTACCGACGAAGGGCTTCGCCTAAGCACCGCTACTATATTATCGAGGTGGATTATGGTGGAGGGGTGTGACGCCCGGATAATCAAGCTACAGTAACCTCTAATAATGATACCACGTCACAACGGTTACTGTTGTTAATCTCGTGATGATTCAAATCCTGTTCATTTTTAAAATTCAAAATCAAGCTAAACAATAAAAGTTTTTAAATGTCAAAACTAAAATGTTCGAATAATTCTGTAAATCCCCCTGATCGTTGTCATGTTGAAACCAACTTCATTTGACTCACCAATAGATTCCTAGTAAATTAATGAGTGGTCCTACAACAAATACCCTGGCCTTTTCAAAACAAATAAAGTTTATGAATTTAAAATTTGACTTGAAACTTTGTGGGTCTCTCTAGAGTAATGACATATACTTATGTGTGGAGTTCCATCTAAAACAAGGATTGTTTGCTCACTCAAATAAATGCAAACAATAGCTATTTATTTGACAAAAAAATGAGAGAACAAAAAGCCTACCTAATGTGTAATTGGGCCTAAGTCTACTGGGAGGCCCAACCCACACCCCACTCATCTCCCCCCTCGCTACAGGAGCAGAGAAGGGGATCGATCGTGGCGGCCATCTGTAGGCCATGGCCGCGCCATGCCTTGCGTGTCGGCCATCCGACACACCCGGCGCCCTACAAAAAGCCGTTGACCCTCCCCCTCTGTCGAACCCTAGTTGTTTCCCCCCTCTTCCTCGCCTCTCCCTCGCTCTGGATCGATCTACTAGCCACGTACAGGAGCACGCCGCCGCGAACCACCATGGCCTTTGGCGCCAGTTCGCCGTCCGCTGGTGTCGAGGAGGACCGCCGTCCTCGTCTACGGTGGCTTCGGGGCCAGATCGAGCCGGGGGAGCCGCCCCATCGTCGCCACCGTCTTCGTCTTCACCGTTGGTCGCCGAAGCTCGTTGTCATCGATTCGCCATCATCAGTGCCTCCCCGAGCCCACTGACCTGCCCTACCAGATCTTCGTGAGCCCCTCCTCCAATCCCCCTTCTTCCCACATGCGCGTGCTGTCGCCCGAGGTCGTACTCGGCTCGTCCGCGCGTGCGCGCTCGTCTGCGTACTGCTGCGTAGCTGCTGCTTCCCCACAGCCTCGCACCTGGCCTCGCACCTGCCCCTGTGCAGTGCCTGCTCGCCTCGCGCCGCCTCCTCTGTCGCCCCACCGCGTCGCCGGCGATCCCCATGGCTACCTCCGGCGTCCAGCGCCAGCGGCCTGGCGCGTTCGCCTCTGTCGTGGCCGTTTGAGCGGGCGTCCACGCCAGCCCCGTGATGTCCTTCGCCCGCTAGGCTCCTGGGGTTATGACAGCGGGGCCCATGCCCCTGTTTTTTAAAAGAAATGTAAAAAAATATATTTGTAATAAAAATAATTAGTTAATTAGTTAAATAGTTAATTAACTTAATTAGTTAAACTTAATTAGCCTAACCACCTAGTTTAGTTAACTAAACTGTTAGAGTAAACTAAATGAGTCAATGATAGGGGGGTCCCACCCCTGTTGACCAGTCAAACGTTGACTGGTCAACTGGGTCCCCCCTGGCCCACTGTCAGCCACTGGGTACACTTTTGTGTACCCTGTGCTGGGTGCGCCTAGCAATTTAGCATTTATTTTCGAATTAAAAATAATTTTAGAATAAATTTAAAACTTTGAAAAATCATAGAAAATTAACCATAGCTCGGATCAAAAAGCTTTGTACATGAAAGTTGCTCAGAACGACGAGACGAATCCAAATACGTGGTCTGTTCGCCCGCCACACATCCTTAGCATAGCGAACATGCAACCTTTCTCCTCCGGTTCATCTGTCTGACAGACGTCCGGAACCGGGAAAACTTTCCCGGATGTCTCCCCCTTCGCCAGTATCGCCTATCACTGCGTTAGAACACCTCTAGCTTCGCTTTATGTCATGTTATGCATATGTCCGCGTGTATTTACTGTTTCTTCCCCTTCTTCTCTCTGGTAGACCTTGAGACCGCTGCTGATGCCACTGTGATCGACTACGTCGACGACGACCCTCCTTCTTGTCTGAGCAACCAAGCAAGCCCCCCCTTTGATCATCCTGATATCACCCATTCTATACTCTCATGCTTGCATTAGATTTGGCTACTGTTATTGTTTGCTCCTATTCTGATGCATAGCCTGCTTTTGTACCTGCTATTGTTACCTACCTGCTTATCCTAAACTGCTTAGTATAGGTTGGCTAGTGATCCATCAGTGACCTCCCCACTTGTCCTTGTTGCCCCTGCTTCATCATCGACGCCTCGATCGACGTGATCGACGACCAGAGCCCGACACCTCACATCACCTCACGCCCCTTTAGTTGCTCAACTTTGCAGAGCTACTATCGAGTGTCAAGGGTGATCCCTCATAACGCACTCCTGATGATAATTCTGTAGTGTAGCTATTCAGTCGTGGTCATCGAGGGTGATTTCCTCTTTCACCGTTCCCGATACGGCTCTGTCGTTCAACACCTCAAGTGTGAACCTCGGGGGTGGTCCCTCTTACGTTCACCTTGATGATTACATTGAGTGGAATCCACCGGGGGTGATTCCTTGGGTTTTCCCCTTGATGTTTGGACACACGGTTACCTTGACTTTACTTGAGACCTTGGTGAAAGTCGGGCGAGCCCGGAGAGCACCCGCAAGATAATGACGTGGCACGGCCGGGCATTCTGAGCCCTTGTCGTAAGTCCACGAGACGGGGCGACGGGGTCACTTTTGATCGTGAGTCTCTGCTCGTCTCCGCAAGCTAATAATACACTATGGTTTGGGTATTTGTTCCGAGTTGGCCTCTGGCCTTTACGCACTAACCACCACGCGAGAATAGATATGGGCCTCGACGTCGCATTATCAGTCGAAGCTTTGTTAGACGTCCAGTTCAACATTGTGGCACGGTCGGATCGTGCTGGCCATCCGAGGCGGTGCTGGTATCCACCCTGCACACAACGACCCGGAGTGCTGCGGGCGATGGGCCCAAGACCCCGGAGTGCTTAGATGTAGACCGGTGGGGACCTCTCTGCTGAGCCTAGGTAGGGTTGCGACGTGTTGATCTTCCGAGGGCGGGCATTGACCCCATAAAGGTGTGTCCGGCCAGATTGATCGAGCGTGTTGGGTAACGTGGTGCACCCCTGCAGGGAAGATTATCTATTAATAGTCGTGTCCACGGTAACGGAAGTTCAGACTTATATCCTGATCTTATACAACTACAAATGGATACTTGAGATATGTGGCTTCGGGATTGCTTTCTCGCAGGGAGTCGAGGAAGGATCTCTGGGCATTAATGTTACAACATGTTTGTTAAATATTAAACTGCTATTCTTTACTCTTCTACATGCTGCAAGATGCTCGGAGCTGCGTGAAGATGCTAGTCTTCGATAGGCTAGGCCTTCCCCCTCTATTCTGGCATTCTGCAGTTCAGTCCACAGATACAACCCTTCCATTTGATACCAATGCATACTTAGTATAGATCTGATGCTTGCGAGTACTTTGGATGAGTACTCATGGTTGCTTTGCCACCCCTTTTCCCCCTTCTTTCTTTCCTTTCCGGTTGATGCAACCAGATGGTGGATCCTTGGAGCCAGATGCCACCGCCGATGGATGTTACTACGTGAAGACCGCCGACGACCAGGAGTAGTTAGGATGTCCCAGGCAGGAGGCCTTGCCTCTTCGATCGTGTTGCTTTTATGCTAGCCTTCTTAAGGCAGTCTTGTTTAACTTATGTCTGTACTCAGATATTGTTGCTTCCGCTGACTCTTGTGTATCGAGCTTGTATTCGAGCCCTCGAGGCCCCTGGCTTGTAATATAAAGCTCATATTATTTTATTTGTGTCTAGAGTTGTGTTGTGATATCTTCCCGTGAGTCCCTGATCTTGATCGTACACATTTGCGTGTATGACTAGTGTACGATTGAATCGGGGGCGTCACAAGGGGGGCACCGCACACGGCTAAGAGATCGGATCAATTGTTGTGTCTCCAAGGGGTGCCTCCCTCCCCGTATATAAAGGAGTGGAGGAGGGGGAGGGGGCCGGCCACCCTAGGCGCGCCCCATGAGGAGTCCTACTCCCACCGGGAGTAGGACTTCCCCCTTCCAAGTGGGAGTAGGTGAGGAGAGGGAAGGAGAGAGAGGCGGAAAGGAAAGGGGGGCGCCGCCCCCCTCCTTGTCCTATTCGGACTGGGGGGGGGGGAAGGGGACACGCGGCTGCCCTTGGCCGCCCCTCCTCTTCTCCACTAGGGCCCAATAGGCCCATTAGTCTCCCCGGGGGGTTTCGATAACCCCCCAATACTCCGGTATATGCCCAATACTCCCCGAAACCATTCCGGTGTCCGAACATAGTCGTCCAATATATCAATCTTTATGTCTCGACCATTTCGAGACTCCTCGTCATGTCCGTGATCACATCCGGGACTCCGAACTACCTTCGGTACATCAAAACATATAAACTCATAATATAACCGTCATCTAACTTTAAGCGTGCGGACCCTACGGGTTCGAGAACTATGTAGATATGACCGAGACACGTCTCCGGTCAATAACCAATAGCGAAACCTGGATGCTCATATTGGCTCCCACATATTCTACGAAGATCTTTATCGGTCAACCGCATAACAACATACGTTGTTCCCTTTGTCATCGGTATGTTACTTGCCCGAGATTCGACCGTCGGTATCTCAATACCTAGTTCAATCTCGTTACCGGCATGTCTCTTTACTCGTTATGTAATGCATCATCCCGTAACTAACTCATTAGCTACATTTCTTGCAAGGCTTATAGTGATGTGCATTACCGAGAGGGCCCAGAGATACCTCTCCGACGATCGGAGTGACAAATGCTAATCTCGAAATACGTCAACTCAACAAGTACTTTCGGAGACACCTGTAGAGCACCTTTATAATCACCCAGTTACGTTGTGATGTTTGGTAGCACACAAAGTGTTCCTCCGATAAGCGGGAGTTACATAATCTCATAGTCATAGGAACATGTATAAGTCATGAAGAAAGCAATAACAACATACTAAACGATCAAGTGCTAAGCTAACGAAATGGGTCAAGTCAATCACATCATTCTCCTAATGATGTGATCCCACTGATCAAATGATAACTCATATCCATGGTTAGGAAACTCAACCATCTTTGATCAATGAGCTAGTCAAGTAGAGGCATACTAGTGACACTATGTTTGTCTATGTATTCAGACATGTATTATGTTTCCGGTTAATACAATTCTAACATGAATAATAAACATTTATCATGATATGGGAAAATAAATAATAACTTTATTATTGCCTCTAGGTTATATTTCCTTCAACAAAAGCAATGTTAATAAGTGAGAGATTGTCCCAACTAAATTCGCTATATTTTGTGTTCTCCTCTACAGTAGCATGATCATGTAGTATGATCAGTGTGAAGAAAGAAAAATGTTTCTGAATTATGGTGTGGGTCTTAAGAAAATTATGTGAAAAGAATGTAATAAGAACTGTATATATAGGCACTGACGTAAGTTTTCTCATTTTAAATCTTTTCCTTTCAGGTCTGTTAATCTAGAGAGGATATGTATCCTTTTCTTCTATAGCATTGTCCACATAGGATTAGAAACAGTGCCTCAGATCGAGTCGCGAGTGGATTGTCCATTCTGCCGAAGAACCGAACGAGAGACAAAAAGAGAGAAACAGATCGCCCAGCCCCAGCCACCATTCTCCATTCCCCAGCCCCTGATTCCTCCCCCTCGCCCTCTCCCTTGTCTGCCAATATTGACACAAACTACTAATACCATAGAATGATATATGATCATTAGGTGAAATTCATTATCTTCCTGTAGTTTCTTTTCCTACACTGAACGAGATATCGGCACCACAAACACAAATCATGATCCCAAGAGGCCATCAAAGAGATGATAGGGGATGACGCGCTAAAATCATACCTTTCATGGGACCAAAAACTGGACGAATAGT
Organism: Triticum aestivum; assembly: GCF_018294505.1. Lineage (NCBI taxonomy): Eukaryota > Viridiplantae > Streptophyta > Magnoliopsida > Poales > Poaceae > Triticum > Triticum aestivum. Next base: position 582,641,971 of record NC_057798.1, read on the forward strand.
TAGATCAGATAGAAAATGACAGCATCCATAATAACCAAATAAGTGCATTTCTATCAAAGATATAAACCTTTGGATCTAAGTGTAGTCCAGAGAGATGTCCCTCCTGAAACTGTGGATGCAATGAAGAGGAATGTTTTAGGCATATTGGGTCTGCTTCCGTCTGATCAGTGAGAGGGAGACCCCTGGCCTGGTGTACTGAGAGGGTGAAGGGTGAGTCCATACAGGCCAATCTCCTTACCGTCTGTTTAGGAAGACAACTTGATTACCATATCCGTTGAAAAGGTTTTGAAGCATCAGGAGGATTTTCAATAAGTTTAAGATATATTCTTTTATTTGAGTATCTATTGCTAGACCAGTAGGACTGCCATGTATCTTTGCCGCTGTTGATGGGCTGGCAACGGATGGTTTCCAGCTAGGAATTCTAAGTTATTTGGTTTACGCTAATAGATTAGCACACCTGTGATTTCCAGCTAAAATGGGTTGGCACCGGATCTTTTCTAGCTAAGAATTCTAAGTTACTTATTTTGTTTTACAATAGTAGATTTGTTTTTATTCAATGCATTTATTTCAAATAATTAGCACACCTACAATTTCCAGCTAAAAATGGGCTGGCACTGAATGTATTTCCAGCTAAGAATACCAAGTTATTTGCTTTTACACCAGTGGATTACTACTTTTTATTTGCTGCATTTATTTCAAAATGATTAGCACAATTATATCACGACTCTTCTATTGGATGCACTGCCAATGTTAGCCTTCCAGAAAAATCAGCTGTAATTACGAATTAAAACTTGCTAAATATATGCAAATACTAGATTGGAGTACTATTCCGTCAATCAGGCGCCGTTGGATAGCTTCCCGAGCTGGAGTGTTCCCATCCCGGCCGTCTAGTCAACACTCCCCTCTGGCTTCTCGCAAGATATTCGGCTGTCAAAAGAAAACTTCAGATTTAGACGAGGCGCCTCTTCGTCCGTTTCCATTCGCTGCCAACCCACACACAAAGCCCCAACCATGCCACCACGGCCACGCGCTCCAAGCTCCGGCGCCAACTCCATCGCCGCTGAGATGGGCGCCCAGGGAATCCCTGCCCGGGGCGGCTCCCCTCCCCCTCCCGTCACCACCAAGCACGACGCGTCTGGCGCTGGCGAAGCCCAAAGCTGCCCCGTCCGCTCCCCGGCCTCGGAAGGAAGCGACCGCTCGGTGGAGGAGAAGAACTCCCCAGGGGAAATCCCTTGGTACGATAAATTGGAGGACATAGATGAGGAGTACCGCAAGTACTTGAGTTGCGTGCGCTTTGTGAATGGCCACCAAATAGTGGTCGTGCCGGAAGGCGGGCTGGAAGCGGTGCCGGCTCGAGTTGTTGACAAGTCTAATGGGGCAGGGAAGAAGGATGGGGAGGAAGCGGCTGCTCATGCTGCTTCGGGGGAGAAGGGCAGCAGCGTTGGGAGCAAGGAGAAGCGGAAGGGGAAGGGAAAGGTGGCGGCGATCACCACGAGTGGGAAATCTCGTGTGCGCGATTACGACCCTGCGCATCGGCAAAAAGTGTTGGTGATGGACCGCAAGGTTACACGATACGGGCAGGACGAGGTGTCGGTTCCAGTTGGTGACAAGTCTGATGGGGCAGGGAAGAAGGATGGGGTGGAAGCGGCTTCCCGTGCTACTTCACGGAAGAACGGCTGCGGCGTTGGGAAGAAGGAGAAGGGAAAGAGGAAGGTGGCGGCGATCACCATGGGCGGGCCTGCGCTGAAGTCTCGTGTGGCCGATTCCAGTGCGCATCCGCAAAAGGTAAAATCGTTTCTCCCCTCTCGAGTTAAATATGTGTCGCGTTTCTAAGGCAGAATATACGCTTGTTATATATACATGTGCGAACAGGGTCAGAAGGAGAAGAATAAGGAACGGAAAAATGATGCTAAGAAGATGAAGGTGGCGGCGGAACCGCATCCGGAAACACTGAACACTGCTTCGGTAAGAATTCCCTATGCCTTTAAAATTTTTTCTCCCGAACTGCACCGTGTCTTAGTACTAGAGATGTGGTTTGTGGTTTGTCTTTGTGGTTATGGGTAGATATGCCACATAAGAGTCTACAAGTATGCGAGTGCCCGGCTGGATTAAGAGGTATTGGTTGTGTTTTAGCTGACATTAGGCTTCGATTTGACAAGTAGAAAACTGGAGCAGTTTGTCTAATTCACATGTAGATGTTTTTTAAGGATGTCACATCTAAGCTCCCATAAATATATAACGCAGCAACAAGAAACAAAAAAAAAACTAGGACAAAAAAAGACCACAAACAAAGTGTACATCAGCTTAGATGTGACATAACTAAGTCACATCTAGATGTGTCCTAAACAGACCCAAAGGTGTTATTGCTAGATTTGCCTACTGATGCTGCTGCGAAAGGTGTCATCACATGGCTGCCATTGGCATTTTTGGGTGCCAAAAAAAATATCCTAGAGTGCATTGCAAGTGAAGGGATGCTTTTTTCTTTGGAAAATTCACCCGTACAAATTCTAAACTGAATCGCTGTGATGGCGCCAGAAAAGAATTCTGAACTGAAGGTAAAATGATGTTACCCTGAAAATTCTGAACTGAATCCATGTCGTTGTTGTGGTTTTAGCTGTTTTCGGTGTGCCGTCAAAAGTCTGCTTCTAGAATGTGAGGTCAAGGGGAATTTGCACCTACTAGAACTCTGTGCGGAAACAGCGATAAATAGTGAGCACCCATTTTTGTAGAAAACAATTTCAGTCTACACAACGTAAATATCATAGTCATCTAGGTAGTATCAAGAGCTGGCTAAGCAAGGGCTGCCGCAAAGCCAACGGACAACCACAACATTTCTTCTGACTGTAAAAAGCCGGCACCAATTCCCCTTTGATCTCACAGTTCTAGCAGCAGATGGTCACTGGTATATTTGTCAGCAATTAATCTGGGGGTCGCTGGTATCAATATATTAAAAGTACAGACACTTATGGAGTATACCTTGTCTCAGCAAGTAGCCCATTTAGGATTTAAGAATGTACTAAGGAGGAGATGCATTTCAAACTAAAACAAAAAGATTTTTTTGCTAAATATAATATATATTTTTTGGAGAAGGGGAAGGAGAAGGTGGTGGTGATCACCACGGGTGAGCCTGCGCTGAAATCTCGTGTGCACGATTCCACTACGCATCCGCAAAAGGTAAAATCATTTCGGTTTCCCCTCTCCAGTTAAATATGATGTCGTGTGCCTAAAGCAGAGCAAGCACATGTTACATACACATGTGCAAACAGATTCAGAAGGAGAAGAATGGACGCAAAAATGGTTCTAAGAAGATGAAGGTGGTGGAGGAAGAAGGGAAGCCGTCGAAGGAGCTGCCTGTGGAAACACTGAATATTGTGAAGAGGAAAAGGAAATCAAATAATGTACAAAATGCCGAGTCTCGTACTGCTTCGGTGAGAATTTCCTATGCATTTTTTTTCAGCCAGAATTTCCTATGCATTTTTTTTCAGCCTGCACTATTTGTTAGTAGATGTAGATATGTGGTTTATAAATTTATATATGTGGTTGTTGGTAGATGTATCTTGTACCACATAATAGTCGATCAATATGTATATCTTGTACCAATGTGCCTAGCTGATATTGATGCTTCCTACAACATGTCCGAAAACTACAATACTGCATTTTAAATCACATAAACATGGAGCATCATTCACGGTCAAAGTTGAATTTTGGATTGCGCGTGGGCCTTATTCATTGGAACAAAGGGAGAACTAAAGAAGAGAGATGCATTTCAAACTAAAACTAAATGAAAATTATTTGCCTAAATAGAATTCATTTGACTATTTTTTTCTACTTTGTATTTTTCTCCTCTTAAACGTAATATCAACACATGATAACTCTTTAAAGCAATAAAGAAATATTAGCATCAAGGATCTGTTTAATGATGTTTTCACTTGCTGCCTTTGGTGCAAGCGTGGATCGTTGTTATATATACCTCAAGAAAGTGATCTATGGAGGGAGGACTGGCACGAGCCATGTCATGCTTTGAGCTGCCTCAAATAAATATCATGCAACTATATTTGTGCTGATTTGGATGGAGCAAAATACTCTCTATTATCCTAGTAAACATATTAAACTCATGGTGCTTTGCTTCTTTCGGCACACTTTGACTAGGCACATAGGGCAAGTAGAATTTTTTAGACGAATCAAAAACTAGAGTTGTGTTTCTGATGGAATTCTAAAACATTACATGTTCGCTTCTAACCAATCTACATTTTTATGACATAGTCGTGTGGTTTCCTTTTTCTTCTCTCAAAGTTTCAAGTAATGAATTAATATGTGATCCTGATTTTTGTCGCACTTCCAGACTGGCAACAACAGAAAGCCACAACTTCGGAGATCTGCTCGACTTATGCTCAGTCCGCCTGAAAATGATCATAAGTAGACTTTAGAGTAACGTCTATTTTGGGAGAATCAAAATAGATTGCTTTATTCAAAATACTTTCCTTTATCTTGTTGTTTGGAATTCTTCGGATACATACCATGGATATGTTGGTTCTTGAATTTTACAAGCGCCTAGTCAGACTATCTAGTAGTCTATTGGATATGGTAGGTTTTTCGAGTAATTGGCAATGCTGTCGCCTTTCAATTACAAGAACATGGTTATTTTACAACTGCTTTTACAAGCGACTATTTTGGGAAGTATAGTTGAGGCAGGTGCACTATTCGTGAAGGAGGCAACTACAAGAATTGTGCACGGATATCTGCTAGGGCTAGGTGCGCCACAACCTGATAAATCATTCCCTGTCCATCGAAAACCCGGCGATTCCTCTTTTTCCAGGCATTCCATAGGGTGTAGATCAAATTCTTGTTTTGCACCTTCAAACTTTGCTCCCAAGGGATAGCCAGGTATTCCTCCCACAAATTGTTGACAGATTGATTAGGGTTTTTTGTCATCATCAGGGACACATGGCAGTCTTGACATTCACCGCCTTCCATACGTCCTTTGAGAAGGGACAATCCTTGTAAAGGTGGCACGGTGTCTCATTGGTCGCTAAGCATAAGTGAAACCGGGCTATGGGGCAAATCCTATTTGCTAGATCCGCCGTCATCAGGATTCTACCATGCAACACGAGCCAAGTAGAAAGCTTGCATTTGGGAGTGGTTGTTTCCTTCCAAACCTTCCCAATACGAAAAGGCTGCACATGGCCAAGGGTATCTTATACACAAATTTAGTCAAGAATTCATCTGAGGCCATCCATACGCAGTTGCGTCGGGGTGTTAAGGCCTACGACAACTGTTATCCACTTATCCCCTGGAGACCCTGGTTCATCGTCCTGATCTTCCTAGTTGCAATCTTGAAAAGCTCTGGGGCACGGTGCAAAGTGCGGAATACCCAATACAGTAATCTTTTCAAAAACTTGTCTACACGCCATCGCAAACAGTGATTGTGGTAGAGGCATGAAATGGATCCATGTCTGAGTCACTGCAAGGCAGGTTCGAACCGACCCAAGGGCGCTCCGGGTTGTTCCATTGGAACCAAGGCTAGCGCAGGCCCAAGGCTCCGCCGAAGCGGTCAAGGTCAGCATAACATGGGTTGTTGGCATGCATACATGGATGGGTATGTTGATGATAATCATGCTTACATAATTGTACAAAACTACGTACAATGCATTGAAAATGAACTTTCATGTCCTAGTGATAAACCCTAGCTTTACTATTTGATTAACCTATCAACACACATACATGAACTTATCGCAGTCGCTTGCTTCTTATGCAAGCTAAAGCTGTCATGGATACAAAGGATGGCTTATACTTGTGCTTACGTGCTCACTAACTCCAATGTGGGTAGGATCTGATCTGTAAACATTGTCATGGGGCCATCATGAGCGGTGGTTATGTGTGGTCCTCTAGGTAGGCTTAGTTACGTAGTTCAAAAGCTCCTTGGTTGATTCTTTCGAGGGGGCCCTTTTCCAAATAAAGATGCTGTTTAGTTTGAAGTCAAAGATTGTTTAGTTATGGCCTCATTTAGCAGAACTAGCTAGTATTTAACATATACCAAGTTTTTGTATGATCGTGCTAGCGATCTCATACACTTCATTGTTCATACCTTTTTTGGGGCGAAATGATGCTTCACAACTCTATGTCCATATTATGATTGTACCAATGTTGGCATTAATATGCATGGCCAAATCGGAACAACTTGAGAGTGGGTCCTTGACAATTGCTACTTCCACATATTAGGGGGATAAAACTACAATGTTGATAGAAACACATCCTAAGTCCATACCATAATGCACCATAGACAAAGGAACATATTAATTTTAGGCATATGAAATAAGTAATTTCCCAATCCTCCATGTACTTTGATATAATTCCGGTACACTCTATGCTCGCTCTTGAATTCCCTTCGAAAACTTGGGTGGCACTAAACAGAATTTGTTGAAACTTCTTCTGGTGTGGGAAGAAGGATGCGAGTGGTGGTAGTTGTGTAGTGTCTTGGGAGACAGTCTGCGCCCTGAGGTGTGTTAGTGGTCTGGGCATCCCCAACCTGAGATAGTTTAGCATTGCCATGCAAGCTCGATGGCCTTGGTCACCATGTGGATCAAGGCAGACATTGGGAGGAGTTTAAAATCGCCATACCGGATGAATCCCTAGCAATATTCGGAGCAACCACTCTGGCCACTACCAGTGATGGGAGCACCACCTTTTCCAGGAAGAACAATTGCTCGATGGGATGAGAATGGAAGATATGGCACCCCACCTATACTCCAAGGTTCCTCAGAGGTTAAAATCTACTCGAATGGTCAGGGCTGCCTTATTGGACGCAACAAGAGCATGAGATGTGGGCCCCAACCTGGACTTGGCCATGTTATTAGAGTACTTGGCGGTATGGCCAAGAGTGGCAGCGGTGCAGTTAGTTCCTGAGACTCCGGACACCATCTCTTAGTCCTGGGAGAAGAATGGTGAGATCTGCTTATGCCACTAAGTTTGCAGGGGGGGCGCCGTACTCATAGCGGAATTCACTTGGAAATCCAATGCGCCTTTGCAACGTCGCCTCTTCATGCGGATAGCCCCAAGGACCAGTAGTTAGACATCCAACAGACTTAGCAGGGGAGGACTACCGCATCAAGATACATGCCCGTTTGTGCTCAACAAGATGGACAATCAACCACATTCTCCTGGACTCTGTTTTCGCGAGAACTGTCTGGTGGGAAATCAGTAGAGCCCTAGGCATGCCAAGGTAGGCATTGTGGACAAACGACATACTTGACAAATGGTGCGTCAACATGGTTGGTGTTGGGCACAAACCAAGAGACATACGAGCCATTCTCACCTTGACCATGTGGGAACTATGGAAGCACATAAATGCAATTGTGTTTGATGGAGCAACACCCTCGATACAACATGTGATAAGTAGGATGATTACCGAGGGTCAAATGTGGAGGCTGGCCGGTATATTAAAAGGAGAACTAGACCCCTACTTTGGGGCATTGACTAGGTGGGTTCAGAGCGAGTAGTCCACTTTCATGCTAAGGGTAAGGGTAGATGTGGAGTGCAAAGCATTGTAAGCATAATGTAGCGATACCATGGACATGGATGGGCCATCTTGCTTTTCTTCTTTAATACATGATACGCATGCTTGTGCATATTCAAGAAAAAAAATCCCGTTAAATCTACCCATAAAGTTGCACTTCCGTAAGATGTCACTCTAAGGTACAAGAAAGTTACTGCACAACCCAAGTGTCATAAACCCTAGCCCAGGAGATATATAGTCATTATTCATCTTGTGTCACTCAAATTATGCCAATATGTGTAATGCTCACTAAAAGTAATCCTAAATATGTACTATATGACTTGAAAACCTTCATCATTCCTTCCTAAATCCCGTGTCTAGAAGGCCTAACTAGTAGTCAACTATCTGGCAGGGTGGAGATTTGACTCGAGTTCGAAATAATTGCAGTCACCCAAGTTTCAGTCTTTCGACCTCGTTGGGTACACATCTTCTTAATTACCGAGTACCAGAGCTCTGACCCAATTGTCAACATAGTATAAAATTATAATGTCAATCTTGGAAATGCCTCGTGGTAGATTAGCTTTTGATCCATTCCCTATTTGGTCTCATAGGGTTCCTAGCATGTCCTCTGCTGCCAAGTTATGACTTGCTTATACCATTATATGTTTGCTAAGTTATTTCCCATGCTCCATGGAGAATTTAAGGCCACAACAACAATCATTTGGGGTGTGACAACAAATAGGTTGTTTTTATAAAATTGAGACAACTTTGGATAAATTATGACAAATGTTTGACGATGCACTATTTATGAGTGAATATACACATAAATGACAAAGAGTTCTCCGTTGAATACGGAAATCTGAACATATACTCCCACCAGATACCTGCAACATTACACTCACGTTAGGACTCAGCGCGAGTTTGCAAAGCCTAGCCCTAGCCCGTGTGAATTCAGGAATGGCAAAAAGGAAACAAGTTTTTCTGATGGTAAAGACGAGCACTAACACTAACATTGACAAAATAATGGAAAATTATCCATACATAGTACATACCATAGTATGCATAGCATATTTGCTGAAAAAGTGTATATGGTTCAGTTAACAATATTTGGGTTTAAATGATCCTTCAAATATTTCATTATATTGGTGGTTTTAGTTATTATTATGAGAGATTTTTAAATAATAATTCTCATATTCAGCATACTCATAAATCGTGGTAAATTCATTGTTTCACAGGAATTACATGATGTTTTTTTTTGGAATACTTTGAATTGCTTACCACATGTGTCACAGGAATTACATGGTGTTGTATGGCCAACCCATATCATGGAGAGGCCAGATTCTGAATTCAAGGAAAAGTTGATGCGTCTTCTCCGCAAACCATTTAGCCAGGGAGAATTTGATACGCTGCTTGACAAGGCTATGATTCGCCCTCTGGCAACAATGAAAAGGCAAACACGGGGTGGCGTGAAGTACTACAACTCTGAAAATGAAAGGCAACCATCATATTTTGATGGTTACCCAGGTATGCTTGCTTTTATACTACGTACATACTTTTTTTGTTCATTGGACTTCTGTTATGCACTATTCCCCTTATTATTTTTATGTTGAAACATCTTTCTGGGAATTATTGCGACCACATGGCTAAAGTAACTTTTATGCACAATGATTATAGGATCAGAATCATTTTCCATGCCTAATGAACACTCTGCCTTGTTATTTAAGAAACAATTTGTGGTTGTCTTTGCTCGCGATTGACATTTCCTTTTGAACCTTGAAATTTGCAAGCCAACATTGTGTTTTTCGGTGATATATTGGTTTACAAGCTTGTTAAATCTATGTCCAAAATATCTTGCTGACGGATTGCTTGAATCTATGGTGAACATACACTTTCTATAGATACACTTGAAACCCCTGTACGCTTAGGTAATTAGCAGGACTTCGGAACAACAAGCATTGTGGCATTTTCATAATTGTATTGCGCAAATTTTCATATAATTCTTATTTTCATCTTTGGTAAAATACAAAGCTTGCATCTCAATAAATTGATAGAAGAAAAGTGGTTGTGGAGCAATTACACAACACAACATGTCGGCGCAGAAGTCCAGCTTTCCTGTGAGAGGATTTTGGAGCAATTTTGCCAAATACCTGAAATAGAAATAGTTTGTTGTGGAGAACTATACTGATAATGAATGCGCTGTGTTGAATTAAAATTGAGTAACTTAGCTTTCAGCACATGTCCAAAGGTTTATTTTATTTGCTATAATAAATGACTATCTTTTGCTTGAGAAGTTATCTTTCCAAATAAGACGAGAAAGTAGCAGCAAATCATATTGGTATCTGGTTTGAAGTAATCTGTTATGCGGTTGTTCAAGAAACACTGATTCTTACAAGTCGTACTATTAATCAACACGTTTTATTGTATTTAACTTCAGAACTTGCGAAACAAGTACGTGTAGAAAGCACCAGCAAACCCAACCAGTTAGCTCTGTTGCGTGGATTTTTCTTCTGGATGGAGGTAACCTCATTCATAGCATTTCTTTGTTTTTTCGTTAATAACCGATAATGGCTCCACCTGTTGTTAAAGAACGGAGTAATACATTTTTTACCTGTTCCCAGTTAGAGCAAATCTATTTCTTTTTGTTTAGAGAATTTTTTGTTAATGGAGGCAGCCCAATATTGACCTGTTAAAGATCATGCTGGTACATTACCAATCGTAGTTAATGAATTTATTTGCAGCAAAGTACTAACAGCTACGGTGCATCAGTGTGAGTTTTTCTTGTTGCTAATTTTGAAAAATCATGGCATAAACCTAGTTCACTTTTGCAAAAGATAAAGCTAGTTCACAACGGAGTAACTACCATGTGATTTCTTCATATTGCTTGATTGTTAATAGTATGTGCCAGCTTCTTATATAGGTGGTCCCTCCCCGCAAAAAAAGAGATGGATTTCCCTATCAAATGGCCAATTACATAGCAATATTACATTTCCCCTTATTTGGTTAGTTAGGCCAACTGAATGTACTGACCTGTGTCCCTAATAATCTACTCCCTTCCTTTGTAGAATATTGCGCATCACGACCAATTCAGGCCATGGAGAGATGATTTCAAACAGTACAAAGTTACTATGATAGAAATAGAGTAAGATCACAAACAGAATTACAGAAGAGTTTGTGCCTTCTCGATTGAGGTGGCATAGCCCCAGTTTCTCCTTGTTTTACTAGTTTGGTCTCCAGTGTGCATCTTACACTGGTTGCTATTGTTATTTTGTCTCCAAAAACGTAGAGCTGATGCTACCAGAAACTAGTAGCATATCACTCCCCAAAATCAATTATCTTGAGACAGGGGTATACCATAGTTTGCTCAGCTTTTTCTTTCAGACAGAAGGTTTATGGACGACAATGTATTATTTTTATATGTGCAACTGCAGTCATAACGTTGGAGTGCTCTCTGGTTCATGCATCTTTCTCATGGAAGAGCAAGTGTTTACAAATCAGCCTTTGGATGGGAAAACCACTCTCTAGCAGAGTTATATACATCATTTTCTTTGAGTGAAATATACGTCTGTTTACATCTGGGATCTAGCTGCTGTCGAATTTGACATGGGGTTTTCCCATGCTGAAATTGAGCACTCTAGATCTCATGATGTACTTTTTCTTTTTTGACGGAACCTCGCCGTGCTCCTGAAGAAGAATATATATATTGGCTCGATTTATGCAGAAAACTAGCCCGAAAAAGCATACAAGGGATGATTGATTAAGGGCCATGAACAAGATCACCCCCAGCTAGCACCCTTCATCATTTTGATGTTAGCCTTAGATGAGTGGTTTGGGTAGTGGCCCAGCTAACACGCCTTTATCATTTGGATAGAAGTAGTAGCATATGTTGCCAAGATGGCGGATTCAGGCATAGTGTTGTAATACTTTGTAAGGACCTCGAAAATAATCAATAAAGTGGCCGCATGTATCTTCCATATCATATGCAGAGGCCAGGGGTCATCCTCGTTTTCTAAAAAAAATGAACAAGATCACCGGCCAAACTTGGCCTCCACCGCCAACATGGATTTATTTAGGGCATCGACCACCATCACCATCAGCAATGGAGTGAAGTTGCTATTCTGGCATGACAACCGGAGCAGTAAGGACCTCCTCAAGGCCTACGCTCCCGAGCTCTTCAAGATCGCAACCAGAAATATTAGGACGAATATGAAGGAGCTAGAAGATGAGAATTAGATCTCTATCCTTGCATGTCTTCATTCCCCGGCTCAGCTCTGTGACTTGTCCACCTTTGGACGATGCTATCCTAACCGCCCTTGCTCCAAGCCAGGAGGACCGAATATCTTGGAATGGACATCCGATGACATTTACTCCTTGGCTTTGGCCTACACGGCTCAAACCCACGGATCCCACCCCAAATTCTCGCCGGCGAAGATTTGGTCAGCATTCTGTTGGTCGCATGATCCGAGATGCCACTTGCGCCTGGAGGAGCCGGAAACCGCTAAGCACATCTACAAGGACGACCCCTTCTCCATTGCTGTTTGGAGCCATATGTAGGCAGTCATGGACATGCATAACTCTCTCTTGCGGTAGATCCCGTGTTGTACTATCAATTGGGTTGGGTATCATGATTAGATTGGAAACGTAAAATAGACTAGGAAATATTCTGGCTGTCTTGTTCCTATATACATGCCTACGAGACCCAAGCAATACATCATCGATTCCGTCAAATCCCTCTCCATCTCTTCTAACATAGCATCAGCCTAATCGATCCAAACCCTAGCCGTCGTCGCCGCTTCCACTCCGCGCCGCCCCCGGGACGGTCGGTCTCTATGGCCGCCACCGGGGGCTGCACCGCCCGTACCTAGGGTTCGTCCGCCGGTCGTATTGACCGGCTGCCCTAGAGAGTCTTTTTCCCGATCCTTCGATCCAGATTTTTCTCTCTCCCGCCGGTCATTTTGATCGACGTTTTTCTTTTTGGTTTTTCGGATATAAGACCAGTTTGTGTCGTGTTGGGGATATAACTACTGAGTATAAATCGCCCAGGAGGGGCCAGGTTATACTCATAAGGAGTCATCTGTATTGAAGCTCATAAAGACAAGATATTTGACGCTTTACTGAAGAGGCTAGAGGCCCAGGGCCAAAGGCGGATTAGGGCCCGTAGACATAAACCGCCACGTATTATGTAACTTGTGTTGTAAGATGGGAAAGGGTAGAAACCGAGCCGGACACGTGTATGAGCCGGCGTCGGGATTCTGTAAACCGTCGGGCGTCAACCTGTGTATATAAAGGGACGACCCGGTGGCGTTTAAGGGACAAGAAACAACAACTCGAGAGATAGGTAAAGCGGATTCGCTCCCTGCTCATCGAGACCCCATCAATTCCACCACAACTGGATCATAGGCTTTTACCTTCACCGCAAGGGGCCGAACCAGTATAAACTCCCCGTGTCCTTTGTCCGGTTTAACCCCTTTAAGCTAATCTCGTTGCGATGGCTCCACGACTAAGTCCTCACACTAGGACATCTGACGTGATAATTCCACAACAGTTGGCGCCCACCGTAGGGCTCTCGCACGATGGTTTCGAGTTCTTAAAGGACAACTTTGAAGGACTCAAGGGATACGCTGTGGGCCGGATGACCAAGAGTCGTCGCGGCAAGCTCTACATCGATGACGCAGGCTGAGGCCACGACGCCGGCTCAATCGAGTACGGGTACCGGGTCCTCCTTTGGAGGAATTCACATCTTCATTGGCAAGATCAGTGAACCGGACCCTGAGCCGGACATCTGCGCCGACCTCATCAAGACGGCTCAGCATGCAAGCCCTGCCCGGGTTCAGCCTGCCATGAAGCGTGCATTCGTAGGATTCATCAATGGTGCGGAGTCTGAACCGGTGTCCGACGGTGAGATGGTCATTTATTCTGATGGCGAATCATCCACCGGTGAGACCGAGTCACTGTACCAACTGCAAGATGGCCTGTTTGGGGGCTGTTCCGATGGCGACTGTATTCCGGACCCCTTTGAACCGCCGAACCGGGTTGCGATCTTCATGGCCGGTACACAGCCCATGTTGCACTCCTCAACTGTAGCAGCGATGATTTCCGGATCGGCAGCCGGGGCAGGAGGCCCCGCGCGCCGGCCGGCTCAAGTCCTGTCCAGTTTATTGGACGCCTGGACGACATTACTGACCACAGAGGTTACCCCAGAGACTCAAGATCAGCATAACGCAGAGGTCACGAAGCTGCGAGGTCAGATAGCTCAGGCCAAGGAGGACTTGGCGGCTGAGGAAACCAGGATGGCTGATGAGCAGGCCGCTTTAGATGCTCAGGCATAGCGGATTCAGACAGAGAATTACCGGCTCATGCTGGATCAGAACGCTTCAAACGACGTGTTGAGGAGGAGGCATCGGTCTCGTCTGCCATCGGTTTATGAAGCAATGAATCTCTTCAACACGCCAGGAGCAGGAACCAGTAATCCAGCAGCGGGGAACCGGGTTGAAGCACCAGGGACAGGAGTACCGGATCAGCCACGGGTGACGAACCAGCCTCGACGGACCCATGACCCGCCGCAGTACATGCCGACACCGCCGGTTCACTTCTCCACCCCTTTGGATAACATGATCGCTGCGGTATCGCGGTTGGCAGCTATTCCAATGGAAGGCGAGTCTCCAGTGGCGGTTGAGACGTGGCGGGCCAGAGATCTCCTTCAAACGGCTATGGTTCAGCAGCAGGCTTATTCGTATAGTCGAGACAGAATTCATTCAACCCCTCGCCTGAGTAGGAGTTACAGCAGGCACATTGATGCACCGGCTGTGTCAAGCAGTGCACGGAACCATGATGCCCCTCGAGGGCCTAATCCGGCGCGCGGTGGTGCAAATGCTTAGGACGTGGTGGATAATGGTAGAGCGCATCAAGAAGCCGAGTTAGCGGCACAATATGTGGACCGTCAGCTTACTCCGGTTCGTCCGACGATGTCAGTGGAACGAGGTCTTGCTTTCAGCTCTTGGGGGATGCCGTGTCTCACCCCGGCCCTATGCAATGTGCGGCTGCCCAAGGATTTCAAGGGTCCGCGTAAGGTGCCCAACTACACTGCTGATTTACCCCCCGAATCATGGGTCGAAAGTTATGAGATGGCAATGGAGATGCTGGATGTGGATGAAGCGGCATGCGCTTCACCATGATGTTGGATGGAACGGCTCGCACTTGGCTGAAAAGTTTGCCGGCTAACTCCATTGGGTCATGGGCTGAGTTAAAGGCCCGGTTTATAACAAACTTTAAGGACACATGCAAACAACCCATGTCAATTGTGGATTTAGCCGCCTGTGTCGAAGAAGAAGGCGAATCAACAACCCATTGGATGCGCCGGGTTTCAAAGATCTTGCATTCATCGGACCGCATCAATGCTGATTCAGTAGTCATAACATTGGAGGGCAATTGCCGGTTTAAGCCGCTGAAGTTGAAGTTGGGACGACTCAAGTGTCACTGCAATGAAAAGGGAACACTTATGGCAGCTTTGGTTAAATATGCCGATTCTGATAGTACCAAGGATCATGAGTCTGACGATGAGAAGCCGGGGAAGGGAAAGAAGAACGGCGGTGCGAAAGGGCAGCAACATAACCAGTCGGGCCATGGGAACAATGGTAAGCGTGAAGCGGATAGTAATTCCGATTTTGTGGCTAACACTAATGCGCAGGACAATGGCCAGCGTCGTAAGGGTAGACCGCCCCCGTAGAGTGGAGGATCAGGTGTCAATCTTGAGCGCCTGTTAAATTAGCCTTACCCGAGGCACGGGATGCGAGAGAAGCCAGCTACGCACCTCTGGAAGGATTGCTTTATTATGCGGGAGTTCAAAAACTCGGATCTTTTCCGATATGATCATGGACCGTCTGGCGGTTCAGGACCCGGGTCTCATGGGCCGGGTTATGGTGGAGGTAACTCCGGTTCAGGATTTCAAGGTAATCAGGGTGGACATGGCAATCAAGGCAATCAGGGAAACCAGGGAGGTTATAATCAACAGGGGAATCAGCAGCAGCAACAGTCGGGTTACCAGAGCTACCCGAAGAAGTTGAATAGTGGGCAGTATCATGTCTTCACCACTAGCCTGTGCAAGCGTGATCAGAAGCTTCATAAAAGGACAGTGAACTCCATTGAACTGGCGGTGCCCCGTTACTTGTGTTGGTCTGAACAACCCATTGTGTGGAGTCGAGAGGATCATCCGCCCCGGGTTGATAATCCGGGTCACCTGGTGTTGGTGGTGGCACCTCAGTTCGGAGGTTATAAGTTCATCAAGGTACTCATGGATGGAGGGAGCAGTATCAACATCTTGTATTATGAAACCTTCCGTCGCATGGGGTTGACAGATAAGAATCTTAAACCGTCGAACACCGTTTTTCACGGTGTGGTGCCTGGTAAATAGGCTTATCCGGTCGTTAAGATAGCGCTGGGGTTGCTTTTGGAGATGATCATGATTCGAGGTCAGAGACATTGACTTTTTAAGTGGTGAAAATCAGGAGCCCGTATCATTCCCTATTTGGATGGCCGGCTTATGCTAAGTTCATGGCAAGGCCCTGTTATGTTTATCTGCAGCTCAAGATGCCGGGTCATAAGGGGACCATCACTGTACATGGAAGCCGCAAGATCGCTTTGGAATGTGAGGAAGGTGATGCGGCTTACGCCGAGTCGGTTTGTGCGACAGAGGAGCTGAAGTTCTATAAGGACAATGTTGATCCGGCAGATATGACTTCTTTGAAAAAACCAACTACATAGCATGATCCGGCTTTGAAGTTTAAATTGACTGATGAGACTAAGCTGGTTGATTTTGTTCCTGGCGATTCATCCAAGCAATTTAGCATCTGCGCTAACTTGGATCCAAAATAGGAAAGCACGCTCATCGAGTTCACCCGTGAGAACCGAGACATCTTTGCATGGAAACCTTCTGACATGCCAGGTGTACCGAGGGAAGTCGCTGAGCACACTCTTAATATCGATCCCAAGTTTAAACCGGTCAAGCAGTTTCTCCACCGCTTCAATGAAGAAAGACGCAAGACCATTGGTGAGGAGGTAGCCCGGCTCTTGGCAACATGGTTTGTTGTGGAGGTTTTTCAACCTGAGTGGTTGGCTAACCCTGTGCTGGTACTCAAGAAGAATGGCACTTGGCGTATGTGTGTGGATTACAAGGATTTGAACAAGGCTTGTTCAGCTGATTCCTTTGCTCTCCCTCGTATTGATCAAACTATTGATGCTACGACGGGTTGTGAGCGTTTGAGCTTTCTGGATGCTTATTCTGGTTACCATCAGATCAAAATGGCAGTTAAGGACCAGGAGAAGACAACTTTTATAACTCCCTTTGGAGCCTTCTGCTATGTGTCTATGCCTTTTGGGCTCAAGAGTGCCCATGCGACTTATCAGCGATGTGTGCATAATTGTCTTCATAATGATATTGGGCACAATGTTCATGCTTATGTGGATGATATCGTTGTGAAATCCAGGAAAGCAGAGACATTAATAGCTGATTTGAAGGAAACCTTTGATAATCTCCGGATTTATAAGATGATGCTTAATCCGGCCAAGTGTGTTTTTGGTGTACCAGCAGGCAAGCTCTTGGGTTTTCTGGTGTCTAACAGGGGCATTGAAGCTAATCCGGGAAAGATCAAGGCTATTACGTCCCTGGCTAAACCGGCGTGTATCAATGATGTTCAACGTCTGGCGGGTCGTATTGCAGCGCTAAGCCGGATTATCAGCTGGTTGGGAGAGAAGGCCATCCCTCCATACAAGATGATGAAAAAGACAGACAACTTTGTCTGGAGTGATGCTACTAATGCGGCGTTTGAGGATCTGAAGAAGCAGTTAATCGAGCCGCCTATTCTTGCTGCCCCCATTGATAAGGAACCATTGCTGTTATATGTGGCTGCTAACGCCCGGGTTGTCAGCGTGGCTATTGTGGTGGAGCGCAAGTAGGCCGGTAAGGAGTATCCGGTTCAATGGCCGGTTTATTATATTAGTGAGGTGCTTATTGAGTCAAAGCAGAGATATCCACATTGGCAGAAGTTGGTGTATGGAGTTTTTATGGCAAGCAGGAAGCTTAGGCAATACTTTCAGGGCCATCCCATCACCGTGGTCAGTTCCGCTCCTTTAGGAGATATCGTCCAGAACAAGGAAGCAACTGGCCGGGTTGCTAAGTGGGCTATCGAGCTTGGACCTCACGGGTTAAAATATATGCCTCGTATAGCCATCAAGTCCCAAGCTGTCGGGGGTTGGATACGACATATGCCAAAGGATGGCTTATCATGGTGGGAGCGAGTAGAACGTCGCCGGTGCCTGGAAGCGGGATGAGGCGAAGACATGCACGCCGGCGGAACTTACCCAGCTTCAGGGCTCTCTTAGGAGATAACACCCCTACTGCTGCTCTGCGGGGTCTCCGCATGATCACTAAAGCAAAGTGACTACAATGGTGCTCCTGGAGCTATTTCGGGAGGTAGGAGAGGGAAAGGCTAGCTCTCTCCTCCCTGGGCTATCTGGTCTATCTCTCTCTCTCTCTCTCTAGGTTCGAACCCTTTGCATGGGTGCCCTGGGGGGTTTATATAGGCCTACCCCCGGGTGTACAATAGTAATCCGGCTGGGCGCGGGTCCCAACCGTCTGTCTCTCAGGCCGCCGTCCTTCCCGCCGGCTTCTGGGGCCCGTCGACTGGCGGGTCCCGCGGACAGGCTTGACACTGTAGCGGCGCTCCTGATGATGCAGGCTCGGTCATCGGGTCATGGCAACAGTGCCGCCGTCTATCGGGCGATCACTGTCGCCATTCCCCATCTTATCTGATTAATGGCTCGTGGGGCCCGGGAGGAGTCGACCGACTCCAGGGAGGCCGACTCCCACAGGTCCGTCTTTGGGTTGCTCAGGCCGCCTTCGGCCCACCCACTGATAGGCGGCCCTGCCGCCTTCGGGTCGTACAAGCCGGCGTCGTGGGCATAGTGTACTGCGTACTGTGGCTGAGGTCAGGGCAGGCATGGTAACAGTGCCGCATCTCGCCGGAGATTTTCCCGCGATACGGCTCACTGTAGCCATGCCGGCCCTTCGTAAGCAAGGGGGGAGGGGGGAACGGCCATGCCGTGACCGTACCCCGCGTCGTACTTCGTGATAAGGGAGGAGTCTTGGGCTGACTCTCCATAGTCGGCCTCTCTGGAAGTCGCCAGCTTGGGTTCGGCTTATCTGGGAGTCGCCGTCTGGGACTCGGCATATTTTGGAGTCACCGCTGGGACTCGGCCTGAGGGGCACGGCCTGCCCCGATGTCTTGAAATGTCCTGGGCCTCGGGTTAGCCTACCCGTGGCCCATTACTCCGGCAGTAGTCCCCGAAGCTGGTGAAGCCCTGCGGTCGCTGCATTGTGGGGCTTCAACAGCTTCAATCTTTAAAAGTGAAGACTCGGGGACTCGGCTGCCGTCTTCCCTTGGGCCGACTGTCGACAGTCGGAGTCTTCAGTGAAGAGCCTCAGTTCAGAAGTCGTGGCGGGAAGCCAGGCGGCGTGCCTGATACGCTTCCCGCAGCCATCAGGGCGGTCCTATCGCGTGGCGCCACGTGGGGAGAACAGTCTGCCTGCCCACGCGCGTGACGGGACGAGCCGTCAGGCGGGGCCCGCCACTACCGCACCTCGGCATACAAACGGATCCGTTGCGGTCGAGGACGGTTGGTTTTCCCACGTCGTTACTGCGCGCAGTAACTTCGTGGGCAAATTGTGGGGCGGCGTGGGGCTTCGTGTGCAGTTAATCCCACGCCCGCCCCCTCGGCTTCTCAGCCCGCAGGGCTATAAGTAGGCGGGGGGAAACGAAGCGGTACAGCTTGCGCGCCCTTCTTCCCCGCTCCCCCGCCTCATCTTGCTTTCTCTCCCTCCTTCCTCCGCCGTTGAGCAAGAGCACGCCATACCGCGGCGATGAGCTCTTCCTCCGCCGCGGCCCCTGCCGTGCGCTCCGGCATATGGGACGGCTCGGAGGTAGAGGAAGAACACATTGAGTTCCTCCGGCGAACCCGCCGTCTCCCCAGCGCGGACCTCGTGCGCGCCCGCGCCGCGCCGGAGGGGGAAATCCGGCTGGCGCCGGAAGAGGGCGAGCGGGTCATCTTCCGCTCGCACCTTATGCGCAGCCTGGGGCTGCCGACGAGCGGCTTCTTCCGCTCGTTCGTGGAGTTCCACAGTCTTCAGCCGCACCACCTCACTCCGAATACCGTGGTGTTGCTCTCCGCCTTCGCCACTCTGTGCGAAGGTTTCCTCGGCGTTCTCCCCACCATCGAGCTATGGGGAGAATTCTTCTCTTCTAAGCTCGGCACGCACATCACTGGCGTGCCGGCTCAGTGCGACGCCTTCATCGCGATGCGGCGCTCGACGGCCGACAAACCCTTTCCTCCCATCACGCTGATCAAGTCAGTGAAGATGTGGCAGCGCTCGTACTTCTACGTGAAGAACCTCGCCTTCAATGGCGACTGGGTCAACTTGCCGCCTTACAACGCCGCTCCCCTGACTGGGCGGCTCCCCAGCTGGTCCCACCGAGTCAAGACGCTGACTCCTGCCGGAGCCGCCGCCGTAGCACGACTCCGAGTCTTGACGCAGTCGGAGGGACTTGTCGGGGCCGACTTGCTGGCCGCCTTCGTGGCGCGCCGAGTTCTTCCGCTCCAAGGCCGGCCTCACCTGATCTGTCAGATGAGCGGCCTCCGAGACCCAAGTCGGATGAGCACCAAGGAGATGCCCCGCAAGGAGGTGGCGAACATGGTGAATTACATCGCGCACTGCGAGTACGAGGAGGACTGGCAGTTCGGCAAGGAGCCGTACTCGCGCGACAACCCTCCACCAGTGGTAAGTCGCGTCTCCCTGCTGTTTTGTCTTTTTCCGCAGCCGACTCCGGCTTCTGACTCTTGCTGGCTTCTTCTGAACTAGAATCCTCTTATGCAGCCTGCCGCCAGCGCCACGAGGCAGCCCCGCGAGTATGTTCCCGACCGCGCGGAGAGCGATGTCGACGACCCCGGCTTGGGGGCGGCGGCGATGGAAGCCGATGCCGAAGGCGGGGGAGGAGGGGCAGAAGGCGACTTCAGGCCCTCGGCCACCTTTGCCGACTGGCCTGATGACGACGCCGAAGGCGAAGTCGCTCTACGCCACCAGCTGAGGATCGGCCCGTCGGGCGCCGGCTCCTCCGCCGGCCAAGGCGGCGCGAAGAGGCGTCACGCCGGGCCGAGTGCGCCCGGCAGCAAATTGAAGAAGTTCAACGGGGCGGCCGCCGCGACCAGACGAGAGGAGGCGGTCGCGAAGGCCAATCGCTTCCGAAGGGAAGTGAGAAAGCCGCCGCTAGTATCCGCGTAAGTCTTCACGCTCTTTTATTTTCTTCGTTGAATCTTGTCCGAGTCTTTGTTTATATACTCCCTCCATTCTTCTTCAGGGCCCCTCTTTCCCTTGAGAGAGTCGCCGTCCCCTCCGTCATGGGGTCGGCAGAGACGTCCGCCAATACTCGGCGGCCCGACCCTGCCGCCGACCTCCGGGAGGCGACGGAGCAGAATGCGCGGGAGAAGCGCGAGGAGGAGGAGGCCGCCCGTTTGGAGAAGACGGAGGCCGACAGGGCGGGCGCCTCTGCCCAGAAAAAGCTGGATGATGCCGAAGCCGCCCTTGCGGTGAGATGGCGCGCCGAGGAGGCCGCGCGTCGCCGATCGGCGATGCTCGTCCCCCCACTATCGTCTGCACCGCCGCCTCCGGAGTTCACGGGGCAGACCGGGGGAGCCGGCACCGAGAACCCCGTCACGGAGAAGGAGAGCGGCGAGGCCTCCATGTCGGACGCTCTCGTGCCGCCGCCGCCACCTCCACCGCTGTCTGGGAGACCGCACGGCAAACAGCCGGTGGATCCGTCGGAGCCGCCGGCCATGGACGAGGCCGAAGCGCGGCTGCTTCTCCAAGTCGCCTCGCCGGTGCGTCGCCGTCTTGAGAGGGCGACCTCGGCGCCGCGACCTCGGGAGATCGGCGCTGCCAGCTCGGAAGCTCTAGGCGCCGAGGCCACAAGCGCCGCGCCCACCGGGTGGGTGCGCGGAGGCGGCACTGGGCCGCTAAATCAATTGCTCCTGGAAGTCCAGGCGAAGTTGCGGGCCGAAGGCGACGCCCTTCAGGCCTGCACCAGAGCGCACCTGGCCGCGCGAACGGCCATCCGAGTAAGTTTCTTCTCCTTCTTTATTCTTGTTTTTCTCCGTGGGGGCGCGCCAGCGCACCCACTAGGTGTAGTCCCCGAGTTCCGGGCCGGCTGCTGAGCAGGCGGTTCGGAACTCCCTCTGGTGAGTTAAAAACACTAACTTCGTCTTCAATGACTTATTGCAGGAGTATCACAACCTCCGCGCCACTGCCTTCAACCGCAATGTTGAGGAGTTGAGCAAGCGGGCTGCCGACTTGTCAGAAAGCCGAAGTGAGTTCTTCTTCTCCGCGGGGGCGCGCTGGCGCACCCGCGGGCTGTAGTCCCCGAGATTCGGGCTGACTGCTAAGCAGTCGGGCCGGATCTTCCCGGCGATCTTCTTTGCTGACAACTGATTTGTTTCCTCTTTCGTTTTTCAGGAGCCAACGCCACTCTTCAGGAGCAGCTGGGCGAGGCCAATACCGCCCGTCACGCCAAGGAGGAGTGTGGCAGGCTCGCCACGGAGCACGACCTACTGGCGGCGCAGCTGGCTGAGAAGAAGGAGATGCTCAAGAAGGCGCAGGACGAGGCCGAGAAGAAGGAAGCCGCTCTCCTGGCCGAGTTTGAGAGCGAGCGCTCCTCCTGGACTGACAGGGAGACGATGCTGACCTCAGGCTTCCACGAGATCGAGGATATTGTGGATAGTACGTTTCTTTCGCTTCTTCGCGCTTCCGACTATGTGTCAGGCCGACTTCTGATTTTTCGACTTTCTTCTTTTTTGTCTTGGCAGACTTCTTCCCTGGTCACTCGCAAGCGGTCCCTCTGGCCATCGAGGCTGCTCGTGAGGCGCGAAGGGCGAATGGTGAGGAGATCGCCGCCAATGCCCCCCGAACCGTTGATGAACAGCTCCTGAGCATTGAAGCCCGTCTTCGTCCGGCCCACCGGCAGATGTGCCGGCTTCAGTGTGCCGGCGCCCAGGCGGTTGCCGCTTTGTGGCCGGATATGCCGGCTCTGCGCACCGCCAGTCGGACCGCCGACTGGCTGGAAGTCGTTGCCGGCCGTCTTGAGGCCTGGAAGGGCTCCTCGACCCGGGCCGGAGCGCGCCGGGCCTTGGAGTTTTTCAAGGCGTGGTATCCAGGGCTGGACCTGGACCGCCTGGCCGCGTTCCAGTCAGAAGCCCAGGCCGAGCTGGAGGCCGTGGAGGGCGCCCTTATCGAGCATGCGGCGGCCATCGCCGAGTACACGGACACGAGCGTCTTCGTGCCCGAGCGGGCTGAAGGCGGCGAGGAAGTGCCGACAGAGTGGTTCGGGATGAACCCGGAGTATGGCGAGGACTCGGCGGAGGTGTTCGACTCCAGCACTGAGGAGGAGGACGAGGCGGAGGCCGAAGGCGAGGCGGAGGTGCCAGAAGATGGAGCAGGCGGCCAGCCTCAGCTCGACCGTGCCTCCAGCAACGAGCCGCGTCAAGAGAAAACGACTGCCGCCAGAGGCGATCAAACCGAGACCGCCCAGCCGACTGCCCCGGCGCCTGACACGGCCGTCTCCTCTGATCCTCCAATCCCAGATGCCGCGTCCTAGGCTGCCTTTTTCGCCATTGTTTGTCTGTCTTAGTAATCTTTTGAAAACTTTGTTAGATTCGAACAATTCCACCCGCGGGGTGTATCTTGAACTTCTATTCAAAGATTCGGCCAAGGGCCTATGTAAATATTAATCTGCTTTCCGTCTTTCCTTGCTTATTGCTCTTTAGGCTTTTTCCCTTTGTCGCCTTCCTTTAGTCGCTGCCTTGTCAGTCGAGCAGCCGCTCTGCGGACTGTCGCTGGGTCAAGTGCTTGGCTACTTCGGGAAGGCAAGGACTTGGCCGTTTATAGTTTCTTTAGCAAGTCGGATAGAAAGCGACATGCCGACTACTCAAGAGTCGGTCGTCCTTGATAGAGGCTAATAAAGACGGCGAGCCGGCTACTCATGAGTCGGCCTTCCGCTTCAGAAATGCTGGAGGCCGTCTTATACTATATTCGTGCTTTAGGTCCTTAGCCATTTTTCGTGTGGGTGCCCGTTCTTCCTCACTCCTGCCTGCCTCACAGTCGCTCTGCGAGCTGCAGCTTTGCCAGGAGGCGGATTGGGCACCGCACACTACTTTTCTGACTGCGGGAAGCTTCTCATAGCGCAAGGCGGCGAGTCCCCGGGCCGACTAGTCAGGCCCGGTGCCAAGCGGCTTGTAATGAAAGTAATGTACTCGGAGGCACAATTCTTATCGTACATATAACAAAAAGGGCAGTCCCCGAGCTCGTCTCGGGGGCCCCAAAGTCTTAGTACTTTAATACAAAGGGGTAGTGTGATACATACTGCATCAATTGTAAAATCTTCGAAGAAGATTTGCATTCCACGGGCGCTCTGTCTCTTTGCCGGAATCGTCCCTCTTGCGCGCTCGGGGCTTCTGGGCGTCGATCAGCCGTCGAAGTGCATCCGCCAATGGGTGGAGTCGGGCGCTGGCGGCAGATACTGGGTCTCGGCCCAGTCGACGAGGAAGTCGGCCAGTGCTTGTGACTTGATGGCGGTGCGGGGCTCGTAGTAGATGGTGTAGGGAGCCAGGTCGATGGCCCATTTGGCCACCCGGCCAGAAGCATCTCGGCTTCCAATGATCTCGGCCAGTGGAGCTGTGCAGACCACGGCGATTGGGTGCTCCTGGAAGTAAGGCTTCAATTTCTTGGCGGCAAAATGCACACCGTAGCACATCTTCTGGTAATGGGGGTAGTTCTGCTTGGAGGTCGACAGCACCTCGCTCAAGTAATATACTGGTCTCTGGACGGGTAGCGCCTTGCCTTCCTCCTTGCGCTCGACTACAATGACCGTGCTGACTACTCGGCTGGTGGCGACAATGTATAGGAGCATGGGCTCTTTGGGAGTCGGAGCCGCCAGCACAGAGGGAGTAGTCAACATCTTCTTTAGTTGGAGAAAAGCCTCGTCCGCCTTGGGAGTCCACTCAAAGAAGGTCGTCTTCTTCATGAGCTGATACAAGGGGAGAGCCTTCTCGCCCAGTCAACTGATGAATCGGCTGATGGATGCCAAACAGCCGGTGAACTTCTGCACATCTAAAAGTCGTCTGGGTGCCTCCATCCTTTCGATGGCCTTGATCTTTACAGGATTGTACTCTATGCCGCGTTTGGAGACCAGGAAACCGAGGAGCTGGCCGGCTGGTACTCCGAAAATGCACTTCTCCGGGTTGAGCTTGATCTGGAATTGGCGCATATTCTCAAATGTTTCCTTGAGGTCCTCCAGCAAGGTTCCACGCTTCTCTGTCTTCACCACCACGTGATCCACATAGACGTGGGCATTTCTGCCGAGTTGCTTCAGGAGGCACTTCTGCATGCAACGCTGAAAGGTGGCGCCGGCGTTTCTTAAGCCGAACGTCATGGTCAGGTAGCAGAAGGCTCCAAACGGCGTGATGAAGGCAGTCTTCAGTCTGTCAGCCGGGTTCAGCTTGATCTGATGATATCCTGAATATGCATCTAGGAAACTCAACAGCTCGCATCCGGCTGTGGAGTCTATCACCTGATCAATTCTTGGCAGAGCAAAAGGGTCCTTGGGGCAGGCTTTGTTGAGGCTTGTGTAATCAATGCACATCCGCCACTGCTTGTTCTTCTTCAGCACCAGTACTGGGTTTGCCAGCCACTCTGGAAAAAATACTTCCATGATGAAGCCGGCTGCAAGGAGCCGGGCTATTTCTTCTCCAACAACTCTTCTTTTTTCTTCTGACAGGCGGCGCAAGGGCTGCCTGACGGGCTTCATATCAGGTCGGACGTGTAATTTGTGCTCGGCGAATTCCGTCGGGACACCAGGCATGTCCTTGGGGGACCATGTGAAGATGTCGCGATTCTCACGGAGGAAATCGACGAGCTCGCCTTCCTATTTGCTGTCAAGGCCTGTGCCCATGACAGCGTACCTCTCCGGGTGCTCCGGGTCCAACGGTATCTTCGTTGTTTCTCTGGATGGCTTGAATGATCCTTCTGCTTCCGACTCCTTGGGGTCGGGCGATAACTCGGGCTGCTTGCCGGCCATCGCCACGACCCGATCAAGGAGCCGTTTCTCAGCTGCGATCACCAAGGACTCGGCCAGCCGACTGCTTTCGGCCGCGCAAGCGGATGACTTCCTATAGTCGCCGGACACGGTTAGGATTCCCTTGGAACTCGGCATCTTCATCTTGAGGTAGGCGTAGTGGGGGACCGCCATGAACTTGGTCAAGGCGGGTCGGCCAAGCAGTGCATGATATGGGCTCTCAAGGTCCACCACCTCAAACCAAATTGGCTCTCGGCAGAAATGATCTTTGTCTCCGAAGAGGACATCTATCAGGATCTTGCCGATTGGTGAGCAGGAAAGGCCAGGGATGATTCCGTGGAACACAGTCCGGCTGCTCTGAAGCTGTCTTCGCTTGATTCCTAATTTCTCCATTGTATCCTTGTACAGGATGTTGATACTGCTACCTCTGTCTATCAGTACTCGCGAGAAGCGAGCGGCCCGCCTATCTGTGGCGAGTATGGCGCCTAAGACCAAGGCGTAGGAGCCTGGACTCGGCATCACTTCTGGGTGATCAGCTCTGCTCCAACTGATAGGCTTCTCGGACCAATGCATAAACTCTGGAGTGCTTGATGCAACCGCATTCACTTCTTGCTGCTATTGGCGCCTGCTGCGCCGGTCATCCGCTACACTGGTGAACACCACATAGGCTCCATGCTCCTCTGGGAACTCATCTTGTATCGCACCGACTGGCCTGACGGCCGGCTGCTGGGGCGGTGGTGGAGGAGGCGGCCCAGCAGGAGCAGGAGGGAGCAGGCCGTCCCCCTTGGCGATTCTGGTCAGCCAGTGGCATTTCCTGGTGGTGTGGTTTGACGGCTTCGCGCCGCTGTGAAACTTGCAGGGACCATCTAGTGTCTGCTCGTAGGAGAAAGCCGGTGGCCAGTTGGACTTGCCGCCCTTCTGCCGCTTCGTCGGAGGCGGTCCCTCCAGCTGCTGGTCCTCTGCCGTTGCCACTTGCCGACTGCTGGAAGTCGGATGCGGGGCTTTGCGCTTCTGGTCATTCTGCTGCTGCCACCGACTGGTGTCTCCAGCCGGAGTTCTTGGAGCTTGAGGGGCGACTTTGCCAGTTGTGCTGACCCGAATCTCCGCCTTCATGGAGGAGTCGGCCGTGGCGTACTTGTCCGCTGTGATCAGCAGCTCATCGAGGGTCTCCGGCTCATCGCAGAGGAGCTTGTGCTTGAGGAGGGTGCCTTGTCTGCACCCGGCAGTAAAGTACTCGATGGCCTACACCTCGTGCATGCCCTCGCAGGAGTTCCGGAGTTCGCCCCATCGCGTGAGGTAGTTGCGAGTAGACTCGTCAGGCCTTGCACGCACAAGGAGAGCTAGCGTGGCTTGGGAGGTCGCTTGTACGTGCTCGTGAAGTTGCGGACGAAAGCCTCGGTGAAGTCGACCCAGCTATTGATGCTGCGAGGCTTCAGACTGTTTAACCACGTCCGGGCCGAGCCCTAGAGCATGAACGGGATGTATCTTATGGCAACACGCTTGTTGCCGTTCGCTATGTTGACGGCTGTGGAGTAGTCGATCAGCCAATCTTCCGGCTTCACGGTGCCAGTATATTTGGGCGTGTCTCGGGGGAGCGTGAACCCTTTGGGAAAGGGCTTGTCCCGGATGCGGGGTCCAAAGCAGGGGGGACCCAACTCGTCTTCTTCTTCCAGCGCCAGGGATCGGTGGAGTCGGTCGATCCGGTGGCGGGCGTCGTTCTCTCCGACTCCCTCTCGGCGGCCAAGGCGGTCGCCGAGAGTCGGATGTTCTACGGGCGGCGGGGAGACTTGTCTTTCTCTGCGAGGAGGGGGAGGTAAGTAGTCGTCCCGCCGTTCCACCGCTCTAGGGCGGCCGTCTTGGTCGCGCTCGATGGTGATGTGAGTCCGAATGCGGCTGGCAGCCGGCTCCTTGTCCTTCTTCCCACGGGCCCCGCCAGTCGGCATTCGAGACGTCGCACCTTGGTCTTGGCGGGGCGGTGGGTCGTCGTTTTGGCGCTACGGCAGCCGCGTAGAGGAGCTGCTGAACTCGCTCCGTCATTATGCGGCGCTCTTCGCCTTCGAAGTTGTCGAGCTCGTCTGCCGCCACCTGGGCGGCACGGATATTCTCTGCAGGCGTGGCATACACAGGGCGATCAGCCCCGAAGAGGTTGGCGATTGCCGCGCCGCGCTGTCGGACCGCGCCTAAGCGGCTGGGCCCGGTTGGAGCCGGCGAGCCGCCTACGGTGCGATCCATCTCTCGTTGGTAAGCTTCTGACAAGCGCCTCATGCTTACCAGCTTCTTCGCGCCCTCGATGAGCTGAAGGCGGAGCGCCTCCAGCGTCCCGGCGTCGGCGTCTTCCGGAACCGGTGCTACAAGGTCTCGCAGGGCCGCGTCAAACGGGTCGTGTGCTCCTTCGCCAGAGCGCTCGCCATGCTTGAGGACGAGGACCTCACTGACGATGCTTCCGCCGCTCCCCGCGTACGAGAGCGGCTCGTCTTAGACCACCACATTGGTGGGGAATGCGTCGAGCGACGCGGTGTCGGAGTCGACCAGCATCGGGTCGGTGGATGCTATGGACTCCAGGTCTGTGGCAGGCTCGCCGGCGACGTGGAGTTGGTCGAGGAGGCCCGCGAGGAGGCTCTCGGGGCCACTCGTGCCTGCGTCGGGCGCAGGCTCGTCGGAGAGGCAAACCTTGCCGACAAGATCGCCGAGGCAGCTGGCTGCACAGGCGATCTCAGCGCCGCGTAGCGCGTCGACACAGACGCCGTCCAGCGTGCCGGGCTGGCTGTGCTGCCGGGGAGGAACAGGGTTCCCGTCCAGAGCAGATCTCCGGACGACGGTGCACCTTGCCCCACGGTGGGTGCCAAATGTCGGGGGTTGGATACGACATATGCCAAAGGATGGCTTATCATGGTGGGAGCGAGTAGAACGTCGCCGGTGCCTGGAAGCGGGATGAGGCGAAGACATGCACGCCGGCGGAACTTACCCAGCTTCAGGGCTCTCCTAGGAGATAACACCCCTACTACTGCTCTGCAGGGTCTCCGCATGATCACTAAAGCAAACTGACTACAATGGTGCTCCTGGAGCTGTTTCGGGAGGTAGGAGAGGGCAAGGCTAGCTCTCTCCTCCCTGGGCTATCTGGTCTATCTCTCTCTCTCTCTCTCTAGGTTCGAACCCTTTGCATGGGTGCCCCGGGGGGTTTATATAGGCCTACCCCCGGGTGTACAATAGTAATCCGGCTGGGCACGGGTCCCAGCCGTCTGTCTCTCAGGCCGCCGTCCTTCCCGCCGGCTTCTGGGGCCTGCCGACTGGCGGGTCCCGCGGACATGCTTGACACTGTAGCGGCGCTCCTGATGACGCAGGCTCGGTCATCGGGTCGTGGCAACAGTGCCACCGTCTATCGGGCGATTACTGTCGCCATTCCCCATCTTATCTGATTAATGGCTCGTGGGGCCCGGGAGGAGTCGGCCGACTCCAGGGAGGCCGACTCCCACAGGTCTGTCTTCGGGTTGCTCAGGCCGCCTTCGGCACACCCACTGACAGGCGGCCCTGCCGCCTTCGGGTCGTACAGGCTGGCGTCGTGGGCACAGTGTACTGCGTACTGTGGCTGAGGTCAGGGCAGGCATGGCAACAGTGCCGCATCTCGCCGGAGATTTTCCCGCGATACGGCTCACTGTAGCCCTGCCGACCCTTCG
>NC_057798.1:582671552-582673113 GCF_018294505.1 Triticum aestivum
TGACCGTACCCCGCGTCGTACTTCGGGATAAGGGAGGAGTCTTGGGCCGACTCTCCATAGTCGGCCTCTCTGGAAGTCGCCAGCTTGGGGTCGGCTTATCTGGGAGTCGCCGTCTGGGACTCGGCATATTTTGGAGTCGCCCCTGGGACTCGTCCTGAGGGGCGCGGCCTGCCCCGATGTCTTGAAATGTCCTGGGCCTTGGGTTAGCCTACCCGTGGCCCATTACTCCGACACAAGCACTCGTGGATTTCATCAATGACTGGACAGAGTTGCAGGCGCCGGAGGATAAACCGGATAACACATACTGGACTATTCACTTCGACGGGTCCAGACAATTGGATGGCTCGGGGGTTGGATTGGTTCTTACTTCCCCTCGAGGTGACAATTTTTTTATGTTCTCCACTTGATGTTTCCCTATACTAACAATGCAGCTGAGTATGAGGCCTTGCTCCATGATCTTCGGATGGCTAAGGAGATGAACTTAATCGAGGTACGTTGCTTCAGGGACTCCGATTTAGTGGCTCAGCAAGTGTCTGGTACTTGGGATTCTAAGGATCCACTCATGGCGGCTTATCGGTGTGAGGTGGATGTCATTGCTGGTCACTTAAAGGGTTACCAGGTCGAGCACATTGATTGGCGCAAGAATGAAGCGGCGGACGCGTTAAGCCAGCTCGGGTCTCAGCATAAACCGGTGCCGCCCAATGTCTTTTTTGACGTTTTGCATAACCCGTCGGTCAAAATACCAACGGAGGAGGATCTGGCTGTTCCCGACCCGGAGGCTCAATTGATGGCCGTTCTTCATGCTATCCCTGATTGGATGGTGCCATATCTGGTGTATATGACCCGGGGCGAGATACCCAAGGACAAAGTTTTGGCCAGACAGATAATTCGGCGGTCCAAGTCCATGACTATTGTCAATGGCGAGTTACATCACTGTAGTGTCTCGGGGGCGTTTCAGCGCTGCGTTTCTCCTGAAGAAGGCTGTGAGATTTTTCATGAAATCCACGAAGGGGATTGCAGTCATCACGCCAGTTCAAAATCCCTTGTGGCTAAAGCTTTCCGACACGGTTTTTACTAGCTAACAGCTCATGCTGATGCTGAGGATCTGGTCAGGAAGTGTTGGGGAATGTAGTAATTTCAAAAAATTTCCTACGCACACGCAAGATCATGGTGATGCATAGCAACGAGATGGGAGAGTGTTGTCCACGTACCCTCGTAGACCGTAAGCGGAAGCGTTATGACAACGCGGTTGATGTAGTCGATCCGACCGATCCAAGTAACGAACGTACAGCACCTCCGAGTTCAGCACACGTTCAGCTCGATGACGTTCCCCGGACTCCGATCCAGCAGGGTGTCGGGGATGAGTTTCGTCAGCACAACGGCGTGGTGACGATGATGATGTTCTACCGACGCAGGGCTTCGCCTAAGCACCGCAACGATATGACCGAGGTGGAATATGGTGGAGGGGGGCACCGCACACGGCTAAGGAACGATCACGAAGATCAACTTGTGTGTCTGGAGGTGCCATCCTCCTCCGTATATAAAGGGGGGGGGGAGGAGG
>NC_057798.1:582673396-582680488 GCF_018294505.1 Triticum aestivum
AGGGGGTGGCGCGCCCTAGGAGGGGGAAACCTACTCCAAGTAGGTTTGCCCCTCCCTTTCCTAGTCCAAGAAGGAGGGGGAAGGAAGGAGTGGGAGAGGGGAAAGGCAAGGGGGGCGCCGCCCCCCTTCCTTGTCCTATTCGGACTCAAGGGGAGGGGGCGCGCCTCTTGCCCTGGCCGGCCCCTCTCTCTCTCCACTAGGGCCCAACAAGGCCCATTAGTTCCCGGGGGGGTTCCGGTAACCCTCCGGCACTCCGGTTTTCTCCGAAAACACCCGGAATACTTCCGGTGTCCGAATATAGTCGTCCAATATATCAATCTTTATGTCTCGACCATTTCGAGACTCCTCGTCATGTACGTGATCACATCTGGGACTCCGAACAACCTTCGGTACATCAAAACTTATAAAGTCATAATAAAACTGTCATTGTAACATTAAGCGTGCAGACCCTATGGGTTCAAGAACTATGTAGACATGACCTAGAACTATTCTCGGTCAATAACCAATAGCGGAACCTGGATGCTCATATTGGCTCCTACATATTCTACGAAGATCTTTATCAGTCAAACCGCATAACAACATACGTTGTTCCCTTTGTCATCGGTATGTTACTTGCCCGAGATTCGATCGTCGGTATCCAATACCTAGTTCAATCTCGTTACCGGCAAGTCTCTTTACTCGTTACGTAATGTATCATTCCGTAACTAACTCATTAGCTACATTGCTTGCAAGGCTTATAGTGATGTGCATTACAGAGAGGGCCCAGAGGTACCTCTCCGACAATCGGAGTGACAAAACCTAATCTCGAAATACGCCAACTCAACATGTACCATTGGAGACACCTGTAGAGCTCCTTTATAATCACCCAGTTACGTTGTGACGTTTGGTAGCACACAAAGTGTTCCTCCGGTAAACAGGAGTTGCATAATCTCATAGTTGTAGGAACTTTGTATAAGTCCTGAAGAAAGCAATAGCAACATACTAAACGATCAAGTGCTAGGCTAACGGAATGGGTCAAGTCAATCACATCATTCTCCTAATGATGTGATCCCGTTAATCAAATGACAACACATGTCTATGGTTAGGAAACATAACCATCTTTGATTAATGAGCTAGTCAAGTAGAGGCATACTAGTGACATTATGTTTGTCTATGTATTCACACATGTATCATGTTTCCGGTTAATACAATTCTAGCATGAATAATAAACATTTATCATGATATGAGGAAATAAATAATAACTTTATTATTGCCTCTAGGGCATATTTCCTTCAGTATCCCACTTGCACTAGAGTCAATAATCTAGATTACACAGTAATGATTCTAACACCCATGGAGTCTTGGTGCTGATCATGTTTTGCTCGTGGAAGAGGCTTAGTCAACGGGTCTGCAACCTTCAGATCCGTATGTATCTTGCAAATCTCTATGTCTCCCACCTGGACTTGGTCCCGGATGGAATTGAAGCGTCTCTTGATGTGCTTGGTCCTCTTGTGAAACCTGGATTCCTTTGCCAAGGCAATTGCACCAGTATTGTCACAGAAGATCTTCATTGGTCCCGATGCACTAGGTATGACACCTAGATTGGAAATGAACTCCTTCATCCAGACTCCTTCATTTGCTGCTTCCGAAGCAGCTAGTACTCCGCTTCGCATGTAGATTCTGCCACGACGCTTTGTTTAGAACTGCACCAACTTACAGCTCCACCATTTAATAAAAACACGTATCCGGTTTGCGATTTAGAATCGTCCGGATCAGTGTCAAAGCTTGCATTGGCGTAACCATTTACGACTAGCTCTTTGTCACCTCCATATACGAGAAACATATCCTTAGTCCTTTTCAGGTATTTCAGGATGTTCTTGACCGCTGTCCAGTGATCCACTCCTGGATTACTTTAGTACCTGCCTGCTAAGCTTATTTCTAAGCATACGTCAAGTCTGGTACACAACATTGCATACATGATAGAGCCTATGGCTGAAGCATAGGGAACATCTTTCATTTTCTCTCTATCTTCTGCTATGGTCGGGTATTTAGTCTGACTCAACTTCACACCTTGTAATACAGGCAAGAACCCTTTCTTTGCCTGATCCATTTCGAACTTTTTCAAAACTTTATCAATGTATGTGCTTTGTGAAAGTCCAATTAAGCGTCTTGATCTATCTCTATAGATCTTGATGCCCAATATGTAAGCAGCTTCATAGAGGTCTTTCATCGAAAAACTTTTATTCAAGTATCCCTTTATGCTATCCAGAAATTCTATATCATTTACGACTAACAATATGTCATCTACATATAATATCAGAAATGCTACAGAGCTCCCACTCACTTTCTTGTAAATACAGGCTTCTCCAAAAGTCTGTATAAAACCATATGCTTTGATCACACTATCAAAGCGTTTATTCCAACTCCGAGATGCTTGTACCAGTCCATAAATGGATCGCTGGAGCTTGCACACTTTGTTAGCACCTTTTGGATCAACAAAACCTTCTGGTTGCATCATAGACAACTCTTCTTCCAGAAATCCATTCAAGAATGCAGTTTTGACATCCATTTGCCAAATTTCATAATCATAAAATGCAGCAATTGCTAACATGATTCGGATAGACTTAAGCATCGCTACGAGTGAGAAAGTCTCATCGTAGTCAACCCCTTGAACTTGTCGAAAACCTTTCGCAACAAGTCGAGCTTTATAGACAGTTACATTACCATCAGCGTCAGTCTTCTTCTTAAAAATCCATTTATTCTCAATGGCTTGCCGATCATCGGGAAAGTCAACCAAAGTCCATACTTTGTTCCCATACATGGATCCCATCTCAGATTTCATGGCTTCTAGCCACTTTGTGGAATCTGGGCTCATCATCGCTTCCTCATAGTTCGTAGGTTCTCCATGGTCAAGTAACATGACCTCCAAAATAGGATTACCGTACCACTCTAGCGCGGATCTTACTCTGGTAGACCTACGAGGTTCAGTAGAAACTTGATCTGAAGTTTCATGATCAATATCATTAACTTCCTCACTAATTGGTGTAGTTGTCATAGGAACCGGTTCTTGTGATGTACTACTTTCCAATAAGGGAGCATGTACAGTTACCTCATCAAGTTCTACTTTTCTCGCACTCACTTCTTTCAAGAGAAACTCCTTCTCTAGAAAGGATCCGAATTTAGCAACGAAAATCTTGCCCTCAGATCTGTGATAGAAGGTGTACCCAATAGTCTCTTTTGGGTATCCTATGAAGACACATTTCTCTGATTTGGGTTCGAGCTTATCTGGTTGAAGTTTCTTCACATAAGCATCATAGCCCCAAACTTTAAGAAACGACATCTTTGGTTTCTTGCCAAACCACAGTTCATAAGGCGTCGTCTCAATGGATTTTGATGGTGCCCTATTTAACGTGAATGCGGCCATCTCTAAAGCATAACCCCAAAATGATAGCGGTAAATCAGTAAGAGGCATCATAGATCGCACTATATCTAGTAAAGTATGATTACGATGTTTGGACACACCATTTCGTTGTGGTGTTCCGGGTGGCATGAGTTGCGAAACTATTCCGCATTGTGTCAAATGTAAACCAAACTCGTAACTCAAATATTCTCCTCCACGATCAGATCGTAGAAATTTTATTTTCTTGTTACGATGATTTTCCACTTCACTCTGAAATTCTTTGAACTTTTCAAATGTTTCAGACTTGTGTTTCATTAAGTAGATATACCCATATCTGCTCAAATCATCTGTGAAGGTGAGAAAATAACGATACCCGCCGCGAGCCTCAATATTCATTGGACCACAAACATCAGTATGTATGATTTCCAACAAATCAGTTGCTCGCTCCATAGTTCCGGAGAATGGCGTTTTAGTCATCTTGCCCATGAGGCACGGTTCGCAAGTACCAAGTCATTCATAATCAAGTGATTCCAAAAGTCCATCAGTATGGAGTTTCTTCATGCGTTTTACACCGATATGACCTAAACGGCAGTGCCAGAAATAAGTTGCACTATCATTATCAACTCTGCATCTTTTGGCTTCAGCACTATGAATATGTGTATAACTACTATCGAGATTCAATAAAAATAGACCACTCTTCAAGGGTGCATGACCATAAAAGATATTACTCATATAAATAGAACTACCATTATTCTCTGATTTAAATGAATAACCGTCTCGCATCAAACAAGATCCAGATATAATGTTCATGCTTAACGCTGGCACCAAATAACAATTATTTAGGTCTAAAACTAATCACGATGGTAGATGTAGAGGTAGCGTGCCGACCGCGATCACATCGACTTTGGAACCATTTCCCACGCGCATCGTCACCTCGTCCTTAGCCAATCTTCGCTTAATCCGTAGTCCCTGTTTCGAGTTGCAAATATTAGCAACAGAACCAGTATCAAATACCCAGGTACTACTGCGAGCATTAGTAAGGTACACATCAATAACATGTATATCACATATACCTTTGTTCACTTTGCCATCCTTCTTATCCGCCAAATACTTGGGGCAGTTCCGCTTCCAGTGACCAGTCTTCTTGCAGTAGAAGCACTCAGTCTCAGGCTTAGGTCCAGACTTGGGTTTCTTCTCTTGAGCAGCAACTTGTTTGCTGTTCTTCTTGAAGTTCCCCTTCTTCTTCCCTTTGCCCTTTTTCTTGAAACTGGTGGTCTTATTAACCATCAACACTTGATGCTCCTTCTTGATTTCTACCTCCGTAGCTTTTAGCATAGCGAAGAGCTCGGGAATAGTCTTGTCCATCCCTTGCATATTATAGTTCATCACGAAGCTCTTGTAGCTTGGTGGCAGTGATTGAAGAATTCTGTCAATGACACTATCATCAGGAAGATTAACTCCCAGTTGAATCAAGTGATTATTATACCCAGACATTTTGAGTATGTGTTCACTGACATAACTATTCTCCTCCATTTTACAGCTATAGAACTTATTGGAGACTTCATATCTCTCAATCCGGGCATTTGCTTGAAATATTAACTTTAACTCCTGGAACATCTCATATGCTCCATGACGTTCAAAACGTCGTTGAAGACCCGGTTCCAAGGCGTAAAGCATGGCACACTGAACTATCGAGTAGTCATCAGCTTTGCTCTGCCAGACGTTCTTAACATCGTCAGTTGCATCAGCAGCAGGCCTGGCACCTAGCGGTGCTTCCAGGACGTAATTCTTCTGTGCAGCAATGAGGATAATCCTTAGGTTACGGACCCAGTCCGTGTAATTGCTACCATCATCTTTCAACTTTGCTTTCTCAAGGAACGCATTAAAATTCAACGGAACAACAGCACGAGCCATCTATCTACAACAAACATAGACAAGCAAAATACTATCAGGTACTAAGTTCATGATAAATTTAAGTTCAATTAATCATATTACTTAAGAACTCCCACTTAGACAAACATCTCTCTAGTAATCTAAGTGATCACGTGATCCAAATCAACTAAACCATGTCCGATCATCACGTGAGATGGAGTAGTTTCAATGGTGAACATCACTATGTTGACCATATCTACTATATGATTCACGCTCGACCTTTCGGTCTCCGTGTTCCGAGGCCATATCTGTATATGCTAGGCTCGTCAAGTTTAACCTGAGTATTCCGCGTGTGCAACTGTTTTGCACCCGATGTATTTGAACGTAGTGCCTATCACACCCGATCATCACGTGGTGTCTCAGCACGAAGAACTTTCGCAACGGTGCATACTCAGGGAGAACACTTCTTGATAATTTAGTGAGAGATCATCTTAAAATGATACCGTCAATCAAAGCAAGATAAGATGCATAAAGGATAAACATCACATGCAATCAATATAAGTGATATGATATGGCCATCATCATCTTGTGCTTGTGATCTCCATCTCCGAAGCACCGTCGTGATCACCATCGTCATCGGTGTGACACCTTGATCTCCATCATAGCATCGTTGTCGTTACGCCATCTATTGCTTCTACGACTATCGCTACCACTTAGTGATAAAGTAAAGCAATTACATGGCGTTTGCATTTCATACAATAAAGCGACAACCATATGGCTACTGCCAGTTGCCGATAACTTCGGTTATAAAATATGACCATCTCATACAATAAAATATAGCATCACGTCTTGACCATATCACATCACAACATGCCCTGCAAAAACAAGTTAGACGTCCTCTACTTTGCTGTTGCAAATTTTACGTGGCTGCTACGGGCTGAGCAAGAACCGTTCTTACCTACGCATCAAAACCACAACAATAGTTCGTCAAGTTAGTGCTATTTTGACCTTCGCAAGGACCGGGCGTAGCCACACTCAATTCAACTAAAGTTGGAGAAACAGACACCCGCTAGTCACCTGTGTGCAAAGCACGGCGGTAAAACCAGTCTCGCGTAAGCGTACGCGTAATGTTGGTCCGGGCCACTTCATCCAACAATACCGCCGAACCAAAGTATGACATGCTGGTAAGCAGTATGACTTGTATCGCCCACAACTCACTTGTGTTCTACTCGTGCATATAACATCAATGCATAAAACCTGGCTCGGATGCCACTGTTGGGGAACGTAGTAATTTCAAAAAATTTCCTACGCACACGCAAGATCATGGTGATGCATAGCAACGAGATGGGAGAGTGTTGTCCACGTACCCTCGTAGACCGTAAGCGGAAGCGTTATGACAACGCGGTTGATGTAGTCGTACTTCTTCACGATCCGACCGATCCAAGTACCGAACGTACGACACCTCCGAGTTCAGCACACATTCAGCTCGATGACGTTCCCCGGACTCCGATCCAGCAGGGTGTCGGGGATGAGTTTCGTCAGCACGACGGCATGGTGACGATGATGATGTTCTACCGATGCAGGGCTTCGCCTAAGCACCGCAATGATATGACCGAGGTGGAATATGGTGGAGGGGGGCACCATACACGGCTAAGGAACGATCACGAAGATCAACTTGTGTGTCTAGAGGTGCCCCCTCCTCCGTATATAAAAGGGGGGAGGAGGAGGGGGCCGGTCAAGGGGGTGGCGCGCCCTAGGAGGGGGAAACCACTCCAAGTAGGTTTGCCCCTCCCTTTCCTAGTCCAAGAAGGAGGGGGAAGGAAGGAGTGGGAGAGGGGAAA
>NC_057798.1:582680754-582690567 GCF_018294505.1 Triticum aestivum
ACTCCGATTTTCTCCGAAAACACCCGGAACACTTCCGGTGTCCGTATATAGTTGTCCAATATATCAATCTTTATGTCTCGACCATTTCAAGACTCCTCATCATGTCTGTGATCACATCCGCGACTCCGAACAACCTTCGGTACATCAAAACTTATAAACTGATAATAAAACTATCATCGTAACGTTAAGCATGCGGACCCTACGGGTTCGAGAACTATGTAGACATGACCTAGAACTATTCTCGGTCAATAACCAATAGCGGAACCTGGATGCTCATATTGGCTCCTACATATTCTACGAAGATCTTTATTGGTCAAACCGCATAACAACATACATTGTTCCCTTTGTCATCGGTATGTTACTTGCCCGACATTCGATCGTCGGTATCCAATACCTAGTTCAATCTCGTTACCGGCAAGTCTCTTTACTCGTTATGTAATGCATCATTCCGTAACTAACTCATTAGCTACATTGCTTGCAAGGCTTATAGTGATGTGCATTACCGAGAGGGCCCAGAGATACCTCTCCGACAATCGGAGTGACAAAACCTAATCTCGAAATACGCCAACTCAACATGTACCATTGGAGACACCTGTAGAGCTCCTTTATAATCACCCAGTTACGTTGTGACGTTTGGTAGCACACAAAGTGTTCCTCCGGTAAACATGAGTTGCATAATCTCATAGTTGTAGGAACTTTGTATAAGTCATGAAGAAAGCAATAACAACATACTAAACGATCAAGTGCTAGGCTAATGGAATGGGTCAAGTCAATCACATCATTCTCCTAATGATGTGATCCCGTTAATCAAATGACAACACATGTCTATGGTTAGGAAAGATAACCGTCTTTGATTAATGAGCTAGTCAAGTAGAGGCATACTAGTGACACTATGTTTGTCTATGTACTCACACATGTATCATGTTTTCGGTTAATACAATTCTAGCATGAATAATAAACATTTATCATGATATGAGGAAATAAATAATAACTTTATTATTGCCTCTAGGGCATATTTCCTTCAGGAAGTGTAATGGTTGTCAGAAATTTTCACGCCGAGCCCACGTTCCGGCCCAGGAATTGAGGATGATTCCAATCACCTGGCCGTTTGCAACTTGGGGGATGGATATGGTTGGGCCCTTTAAGAGGTCCAAGGATAAGAAGACCCACCTCCTGGTGGTGGTTGATAAATTCACCAAGTGGGTGGAGGCAGAGCCGGTCAGCAAGTGTGATGCAGCCACAGCGGTTCAATTCATGAAAAAGGTGATTTTCCGCTTTGGTCCACACAACATTATAACAGAAAATGGCACGAATCTCTCCAAGGGTGCCATGGAAGAGTTCTGTCAATGAGAGCACATCCGGCTTGATGTGTCATCAGTGGCTCACCCCCAGTCTAATGGTCAAGCTGAGAGAGCTAATAAAGAAATCCTGAAGGGTATCAAGCCCCGGCTTATGGTCCCTCTGCAGAGGACGCCGGGTTGTTGGGTGGAAGAGTTGCCTTCCGTGTTATGGAGCATTAATACGACCCCAATAGATCTACGGGTTATACACCCTTCTTCATGGTTTATGGAGCAGAAGCAGTTCTCCCAAGTGATATTCGCCATGACTCGCCCCGAGTGGCATCTTATGTTGAAGCGGACAACAAAAGAGCATGCCAAGATGCATTGGACCTGTTAGATGAAAAACGGGACATAGGGGCAGCTCGTTCGGTGATTTATCAGCAAGACCTGCAGCGTTATCACAGCCGCCAGGTTAAAACCAGAGATTTTCAAGAAGGCGACTTAGTGCTCCGGCTTATCCAAGATCAGACCCACATGCACAAGTTATCCCCACCTTGGGAAGGGCCCTTTGTGGTCTGCAAGAATCTGAACAACGGGTCATACTACCTTATCGATGTTCGAGAGCACAAAGACTCACGTCGGAGGAGGAGACCCGCCGGCCGTGGAATATTGCTCATCTTCAGCCTTACTACACCTGAGCCATAGGCTCCTATTATGTACATATTCTTGACAATGTATATATTATGATCAATATAATAAAACGACATCCTTGCTAAAGCGGGGCCTCTGCCGTTCGTCTTTAAAAAATTTCTTGGTTACATGGGGCTTCTGCTTATAAAGAGGAGTTCTGATTGTCCATTGATCCGGCTTATAAAGCTACAAAAAAAGGAAGAGCATAGCTCAAACATAAGCTTGGTGGCTTAATACCGAACATCATAAGGAGCCAAAGAGAGTTTATTGCAAAGCATAACTCAAACATAGGCATCCACTGAGCACAACTCAAAATATTGCTTGGGGGATCTTTGCTTCTACAAGAACAAAGAATCTACACCTTACAATAGGCTATAAAAGCCAGGCTTGGAAGCCAGGTGTATTCACCTAAAACCCCGGGTTAACCTGCCTTCATCAAGTAAGTCACTCCGCCCAGGTAATCCTGGTATGACCCACCGAATGTTTGGCAAGTCAATCTTATACAGACCCTGAACTTGTAGAAGTTAAAACGACAATTAGTTAATGTGAGGTCCATCTTAAAAGGCTTTGTAAAATGGTTTAACTCAGTGGCCTGGCAGCCCATAAAAAGCCTCGCCTTTTTGCATATTTTCTTCACACATCTTTCTTTTCGATGTTTATTTCGATGAGGTTTATATTCAATCCGGTGCTTGCTAACCCGGACTGTTTTTTGAGTTTCCAAGTGCAAACTTATAAGATGACCGGTGTCAATTGACCCGGCTTGGCTTTCAACTATAAGTTGTTAGTATACTATCAATTATAATCCGGTATTTGTTAAACCGGTCTGGCTTTGACTATAAGTCGCCAGAATGATCATCCGGTGTTTATTATAACCCGACATGGCTTCATCATAAACCAGCAAAGCATGGTGGGAGTTATCAGCACTCAAAGATTTGGTTTATCACCCTTACTACAATAAAGTTGATAAATCAACAATGTGATTCAATGTCACAGGTATGATGTATTTCATATTTAATTATTCTTGATAAATGCAGCCTTGGTTATAAACCCTCGCTTCATA
Organism: Triticum aestivum; assembly: GCF_018294505.1. Lineage (NCBI taxonomy): Eukaryota > Viridiplantae > Streptophyta > Magnoliopsida > Poales > Poaceae > Triticum > Triticum aestivum. Next base: position 582,683,785 of record NC_057798.1, read on the forward strand.
TTGGATGTTATGACCCGTCCGACGGTAAACCACCAGGACAATTTCAGTTTCTTATATGCAGAAACAGGATTGCATAAAGCTACTAAGGATCATAAGCAGACATAGCATTATCATGACAGATTAACAGTATTGTGCAAAGTAAATATGCACGATGGCATAGCAGACCAAGTGTTTAAGCTAGCCTATTACAAGGCAGCGGACGCCCAACAGAATAATTGTGTATCACCGATATCTCGATATGCAGAAGCTAAACCGGCCTCCGGATTATGATTCTTCATCAGGCTGACTTAAAGGTTGTGGATCATCCTGCGCCGGTTCACCCTCTGCCTCCCCACCCAGTGGCTGGAAGTCAACGGTTGCCCAGTCAATCCAAATTAAAGCTCGGATCATCGCTTATAAGATCGGATGGTTCAACATCAGGGGCGTAAGTATGCTTACGAATTGGCGGGATAAGATTTTGCACATCAGATACAGATCCATCAACCCGTTTGTTGTTTGTGTCATAAATTGACCGATGGAAAGGAAAATCAGTCTCTTCAACCAGTTTACTTGCAAGTGGACGCATTTCCTTGGTCAAAGCCCTGAGGGCGTCAGTGTCAAAGTCTGACCCATCTTCTTTTTGGCTGGTGTCGATGTCAAAACTGGCAGATCTCGGGTAGGGGGTCCCGATCTGTGCGTCAAGGCTGATGGTAACAGGAAGCAAGGGACACAGATGTTTACCCAGGTTCGGGCCCTCTCGATGGAGGTAAAACCCTACTTCCTGCTTGATTAATATTGATGATACGGGTAGTACAAGAGTAGATCTACCACGAGATCGTGGAGGCTAAACCCTAAGAGCCAGCCTATGATGGTATGATTGTAATTGTGACCGGCCTTCTAAGGACCAACCTCTCCGGTTTATATAGACACAGAGAGGGCTAGGGTTTACATAGAGTCAGTTACAAGGAAGGAAACATAATATCCGGATCGCCAAGCTTGCCTTCCACGCAAAGGAGAGCCCCATCCGGACATGGGCCGAAGTCTTGAGTCTTGTATCTTCATGCTTCAATAGTCCGGATGTTGTACACAGTCCGGCTGTCCGGATACCCCCTAATCCAGGACTCCCTCAGTAGCCCCTGAACCAGGCCAATGACGATGAGTCCGGCGCGCAGTATTGTCGTCGGCATTGCAAGGCGGGTTCCCCCTCCGAATACTCCAAAGTGGTTATCGAACACGTAGACCGTGTCCGGATCTGCAAGATGATCTTCATATGCCACCGTAGAGAGAATGATATTTCACAAATGCAATCTGCTGACAACTTTTTCCGATGACGTGACATGTTATTACGGTCGGATCATTATTTGATCCGTTTTCCCACAACCAGCTACAACACATATTACGAGGCGGTTTCTTTGACACGTCTTGTCGAAGCAGAGATCGTGTCCCCTTATTACGGGATTCTCATCAATACAGGTATGGGTAATCTAACCATGCCGCTAACCGCGGTGAGTGGGAGGTAGACGGGCTCCACCAGGCAAGTGGGGAGCACTACTAGGAAAAGGGCTATAGATAGGACTGATTCTAATGGCGCACCAGGTAAACAGTGCGCCACTACTATATACTAATGGCGCACCGGTTGCTCGTGTGCCATTAGTGTGGAAGACACTATTGGCGCACCGTACTCACGGTGCGCCACTATTATTGATTTTTTTCCCACTTTCCATACAAACTAATGGCGCAGGTTGACAAAGTGCGCCATTACTAGTTAGAACTAGTAATGGCGCACGACCAAGACAGTGCGCCATTAGTATATATATTTTTTACTTTTTTGCAAACCTACTAATGGCGCACTATGCCAAAGTGCGCCATTACTAGTTTAAACTACTAATGACGCACTTTTCCACAGTGCGCCATTAGTATACATATGTTTTTTTACTTTTCTGCAAAAAGTACTAATGGCGCACCACCTGCTGGTGCGCCATTAGTAACCAGGGTTACTAGTGGCGCATTTTGTGGTGGTGCGCCATTAGTAACCTGGGACCAACAAGATATTTTGGACAGCCCACCTACCCACTCACTTTCCCCACTTCATTCTCTCCACCTCCTCCTCCAAGCTTGTCTCGGCTGCCTCCTCCTCCTCACCTCATTTCCACCATAGATTCATCATAATTAAGTGGTGAAATTACCTTTTTTGATAGGTAAGTAAGGGGAAAGCTATCTTCATGATGTAGATCTACTTTTTTTCTCCCTATCTCGCTCCAACAACGTGCACATGCACTTTTTGTGGCCTAGCTAGATCTATGTATGTTTGTGGTGTTGCTTGTGTTTGTGGTGTTGCATATATGTTTGTGTTTGCAGGTACCGGTATTTGAAATGCGATAGTTGCCAATATTTTGCCGGAATGTTGATTCATTTCCGTTTCGGCGAGAATTTTGGCACTATGCATTCTTTTTGGTCCTATTTTTAGGGAAGGTCATGCCAAATTTTTTCTTGGTTCTAAAATATCATTTTGCTCTACCCCGCAGGCAACCATGGTCCGCACGATGACCAAAGGCATCGTGAATAGGTTTTTGAGCTCCGCAAAGGCCGAGATGCTTCAAAAGAACAAGACGGAGATAATATTCCGTGTCGAAGATGCAAGCTGAAGAGCCTTATTGTGGACCCGGATTCCGGGCAGGTGCGGGACCACCTGCTCTTGCGTGGTTTCATGGATGGCTATCGGTGGCAAGGTGATGAAGATGACTATGAAGTCGTCCATGGGGGCCGGGCAAGAAATGAGGAAGGGCAACAAGACAACCACCGTGGCGAGGGCGGGCGAGAAGACGAAGAATCTCCAGGACATGATCACGACGGTGATGATGTACACAATCATCATGTAGAAGATGTCGTACATGATGATGAGGAAGATCAAGACGAAGGGCATGATCATGAAGATGAAGATGCCGGAGCAGACGACGATGGAGGCTGGGTGCCAGACCCTCATATTCAAGAGCTGCTTCGCAAGCAGACGGATAACGCAAGAGCTACCGCCTGAGAGAAAGCCAAGCTGGATCAACTGGAGATAGACGCGATTACTCCATTGTATGAAGGATGCAGGCCCGAGGATACCCGCCTGAAATTAACGCTCATGGCTCTGGAGATGAAGGTAAAACACAAAATGACCGATGCATGCTTCAACGAGAACATGTCACTCTGGCACGAACGTCTTCCCAAGGGGAACAAGTGCCCGACCAGTTTCGAGGAGGCGAAGAAAATCGTGTGTCCTTTGGATTTACCGCACGTGAAATACCATGTGTGCATGAACAATTGCATCATTTATCGGGACGAGCACGCGGAGTCTACCATATGTCCGGTGTGCGGCGTCACTTGATACAAGAAGAGGAAGAAAGCTCCTCGAAAATCGGTGTGGTACTTTCCGATCACTCCTAGTTTGCAGCGGTATTTCGCGGACCCTAAGGTAGCAAAACTCCTGCGTTGGCACGCGGATAGGGAGGAGAAGAAGCGGGAAGATGACGGAAATGATCTGGAGATAAATAAAAAGACAAGATGCTGAGTCACCCTAAGGATGCGAGCCAGTGGCAAGCGTTGAACTTCCAATACCTAGAATTTGGGAACGATCCAAGGAACATCGTGCTGGGCGTGAGCACCAATGGAGTCAATCCGTTTGGCAGCCAGAGAAGCACACATAGTACCTGGCCTATGTTTGTGTGGAGGTACAACCTCCCCCCTGGTTGTGCATGAAGAGGAAGTACATTCACATGAGTATGCTAATTGAAGGGCCGAAACAACCAGTGAACGACATCAATCTGTATCTGGGGCTGCTGAAGGAGGAGCTAGACACGCTGTGGAAAACGCCAACCAATACGTGGGATGCTGCAGAGAAAGAATATTTCCCTATGAGAGCCGCACAACTCACGACAGTGCACGACTATCTTGGTTACGGATATCTCACGGGGCAGGTAGTCCACGGATTTTCTGGATGCGTAAAGTGCATGGATGACACAACGTATCGCCAGCTAGATAGAGATCCCGGGTCTTCGAAAACCGTGTTCATGGGACATCGAAGGTGGCTTCGCAACGATGACCCGTGGAGGAAACGCAAGGATCTGTTCGATGGTGAAACCGAACCCCAAAAACGCCCGTGTACGAGGAGCGGCGAGGAAATAGACGAGCTGTTGAAAAATTGGAAAGACTGCCCACTGCCGGGAAAGAAGCAAAAGGCACCAGAGCCGGGAAAGAAGCGAAAGGCGCCAGAGCCGCTGCTGAAGGTATGGAAAACGAGGTCTGTTTTATGGGACTTGCCGTACTGGAAGATCCACCGTGTGCCTCACAGCCTTGATGTCATGCATATCACGAAGAACGTGTGCGAGAGTCTGCTTGGTACCCTGCTCAACATGCCAGAGAGGACCAAAGATGGGCCGAAAGCAAGGGCAGACTTGAAATCAATGGGCATCTGGCAGGAGCTTCACGCTAATGACGATGATGATGATGAGGCGAAGCAGGACACAGAAAGTCGTCGCAAAGGCAAAAAGGCCAAGAAGACCGGAAATGACTACCCTCCCGCGTGCTTCACTCTAAGTCAGGAGGAGATCGAGCAGTTTTTCACCTGCCTCCTAGGAGTAAAACTTCCTTACGGTTACGCGAGGAAGATAAGCAGATACCTAGACCCAGCGAAGCAGAAGTTCAGCGGGATGAAGTCTCACGACTGTCACGTGCTGATGACGCAGATACTTCCAGTTGCAATCCGTGGGATCATGGATGCGCACGTCCATGAAACACTATTTGGCCTATGCAACTTTTTCGATGTCATCTCTCGGAAGTCGATTATCGTGAGGCAACTCAGAAGGCTACAGGAAGAGATCGTGGTGATACTATGCGAGCTTGAGATGTACTTCCCGCCCGCATTCTTCGATGTTATGGTGCATCTGCTGGTCCATATCGTGGAGGATATCATCCAACTCGGGCCGACGTTCCTGCACAACATGATGCCATTCGAAAGGATGAATGGTGTCATCAAAGGATACGTTCGGAACATGTCACGTCCAGAGGGAAGTATAGCCAGGGGCTTTCCGACCGAAGAGTGCATCTCCTACTGCACGGATTATCTAGGCATCGAGAACCCCGTTGGTCTGCCCGTCAACAGGCACCTCGGCAGGCTCGCTGGATGGGGTCACCGTGAGGGTCGCCGTGAAATGCATGTTGACTTCGAGGGTCGACCCGCCAACTTTGAAAGAGCAAACCTAGTCGCGCTACAACACATAGACGTGGTCGATCCTTGGGTGGTAGAGCACAAAACCTTTATTGAGAAGACGTACAATGACCGAGGCCAACAGAGGACGGACGGAGATATACTCAAAGAGCACAACTCATGTTTCACGCGTTGGTTCAAGCAGAAGCTTCTGTCGTACCCTTTACATGAAGATTCTTCCGTGGAAGAACAACTCATATTCGCCTTGTCACAGGGCGCCGAGCACAACCTGATGACCTATGAGGCGTACGATATCAACGGCTACACATTCTACACCGAGGACAAGGACATGAAGAGCGATGGTTATCAGAACTCCGGGGTAACGATGGAATCCTACACCGGTAAGGACAAGGACAGATACTACGGAAGGATCGAGGAGATCTGGGAGCTGAGCTACGCTGGAGAGAAGGTGCCGATGTTCCGTGTCAGATGGGCCAAGAGCGTCCTAAAAGAAGACCGATATTTCACCACCATGGTTATACCCGAAGCCAAATCCAAGACCGCGGGCGCAAACGTCACTGCGAAAAATGAGCCATGGGTACCGGCTTCCCAAGTGGACCAATGCTTCTTCATTACCGACCCGCCAAAGCCCAGTCGTGTTGTCGTGAGGAGAGGCAAAAGGAAGATCATTGGAATGGATGGAGTAGCCAATGAGCAAGACTTCGACAAGTACGGCGACCCGAAGATCGAACATGACGACGACGATGAAGTAGCAACACACACCACAAGAAGAAGCAGGACCAACCTACCTAAAGGATGTCCGTTCCATAGAAGAACTCCATTTGCGAAAAAGAAGGGCAAGAAGATTGTGAACAGATAGCTAGCTAAGATCGATTGTATTTAAATCGTAGTCTTCATTTCTTGATTGTATTTCATGGGCACTTTTTGATATCATGAATATTTTTAAATTTCATGGGCACTTTTTGAATTCATGAGGACACTTGATCTCGATCCCCCTCCATCTCGATCTCGATTCCCCCTCCATCTCGATCTCGATCCCCGCACCCTCCCCCGCTCCACCGCCGCCGCTGATGATATTTTCAAGAAAGAAATTTGAACATATTTAAAAAAAAAATATTACTGTTTTTATTAAAAAATATTACTGTTATGATTTAAACAAGTTTGAACATATTTAAACACAAATAAATATAAAAAACAGCATTTAAAATGCATAAAATATCGGGGAGCCTGGGAATCAAACCCAGGACCTCCTGGTGTGTGTGCTGCGTGCTAACCAGTCGGGCTAGTGGGTGGGTTCTGTTGTAGATAGGGTTAGGTTGTAGATATGGTTAGTGGGCTAGATTAAAACAAAATTCTAATGGCACACCGAGGGGAGGTGCGCCATTAGAATAGTCATACTTATGGCGCACGATTAGACGATGCGCCATTAGAACCCTCCCCCTAGCTATCCTCCCTCTCCCTCGCCAGATCTCCTTCGACCCTCTCTCCCTCGCCACCAGATCCACCCGCGCGCTGCCCCGACCGACGACGCCGCCGCCCCGACCCTCACCGGACTCCACCCCCGCCGCCCCCATGCCCCCGCGCCCCCACCCCCG
>NC_057798.1:582690972-582724170 GCF_018294505.1 Triticum aestivum
GCCCCGACCCTCGCCGGACTCCTACTCGCCGTTTGCGCCTTCTTCCACATCCTCCAGGCCTCCGCCGCCACCGGCCGCCAAGGCACCAACCACCTCCTCGGACAGGGCGCTCTTCCTCGCGATCTCCTCACCAACCACGACGCCAGCCACCTGCTCCTCACCAACCACGACGTCGGCCACCTGCTCCGTTGTCTCCGGCAGAGGTTACTCCACCTAGCTAGAGCACTCGTGCGCTTGGCGGCTAGGGTTTGCCTCTAGCCTCTCCCCTCCCCCATCAACGAGAGGAGCATCCGGTGCCCCCGCCCTCGAGTTCGTCGACGGCGCCGTCCTCTAGCCGCAGCCGCCACAGGTACAGAGCCCCCGATTCCATCTTCCCCCTCGCCCCCGATTCTTTCAGATGCAACTCTATGATCTCATTCGGTAGAGAAGAAAGATAATTAGTATGTTCATTATGTCATTCGGTAGAGAAGAAAGCATTGCACTGCTATGAACTTATCCTTCCTCATGTTGTCATATTGCACACATCTTGGAACTAGGAGAGTATGAGATCAGGGCATTGTGCAAATGCTTTGAAGTATCAATGAGTAGTATTTCTGCACATTCTCTGTTTGTATGTTCTGAAATGGCCATTTCAGTTTTGAATGCAACCCTCTATCTATCTTTCCATGAAAGAATGTTCTCATTTTGGCCATGAAGATGATATGAAGTCTCAACCTTTCCTTTGCATGAAATTTTTGGACCCCTTTTTCCGTGGGAAACAATTTTGGGTCTGTTGGTGGCCAGTTGGCTACAGTTTGCTGATCACTGCCAATGATGCAGTTTTGATCTAGTTTGTTGGTTGCTTGCTAATCTAGTTTGATGCAGTTGCTGATCATTTGCACAAAATTCAGTTAACAACAACATCAGTAAAATTCAGTTAATTAACTGAAGAAGAGAAGAGAGAAAGTAGAGTGCAAGAGGAGTACTTGCATTAACTGAAATGTTTTACTTTAAACTTGCAAAATTGCAGTACTCCCTAAAACTACTGCAAGCAAGAACTACTGTTGGAGGGCACTACTGTAGGGATATTCTCTGGTCTACTAAAACTTGCACTACTGCAATTTACTCCAGTGATACTATAGTTCTTTGCAAATTCTCTGCTCTACTCCACTGCATGCACTGCAATACACTACTCCACTGCATGTTTAATTAGTTAACAGAAAAAGGTACAGAAGAAGCAAATGTAAGAAAAGAAGAGAGCTTGTACTGCCAGTACATCATCAGGCAATTCACCAGAGATTTTCAAGTTAGAAATACTCCCAGGGGTAGATGAAGAGAGAATATCATTAAGGAACAATTTAGTTTTAATTAATGGAAAAGTTGCATTTACTTGTAGTGAAAGGAACAATTTCAGGTAATTATAAATATTCAATAGCAGCAGAGGAAAGCAGTATCAGTAGCAGTAGATGCCAACTTTTGATATGCATGCATGCATTCTTTGCTTGTTTATATTCATTCTTGTAAACTGAACATGCTCATCTATCTATCTATCTATCTACCTGCTTAAGTATGTATGTATGCGTTGTATTTTTATTTCCTTTGGAAAGAAAGTTTATGTCCTGGCTGGCTGGCATGATGGCTCATGGATCCCTCATCTGCAGCTACAGTTGGAGCTCAATCTGATCTCATCTGAAATGAATCTATAAATACAGAGTGTAGTTAGTTACAGAGTAGCAGAAATAGTTGCTGGATGCAGTTACTTGCATGGGCCTGGCTGATGAAGAAAAACTTTATATATATTCATACTGATGTTGACTCTATAAATCATACTTATTGGACATGTTTTATGTGTTGATCCATCAATTGATCACATTGAGAAAGACCATCATGTCTCCGACCATTTTGCAAAGGTCATGTCTCCGACCATCGTGTCGTGATGAATTTGCAGGTACCCCGAGAGGCCCTTGAGTTTGCCGGAATGTTGATTAACTTCCGTTCCGGCAAATTCGGGTACTCCATATGTCCTATTTTCAGCAAAGGTCATGCTGAAATTTTCCGTGAATTTTAGCATGACTTTGCTAAAAATAGGACATATGGGGTACTTGCGACTAATGCATGGACCGGGGTATCTTAGTACTTAGTTAAGTAGGATCAAATGCCCTGCCATTCTTGCTGCATTAAACCATAGGTGGCAATAGAGCCAAGTGATTAGTGCCAAGTGATTAGGCCCAACCTAGGGTGCCTCGGCTTAGGCTTTTAGGGTGCCTCGGCGTCGACAGACCCTAAATGATAAAATCTTAGCTTTTAGGATGCCTCGGTGTCGACAAACCCTAAATGATGAGACCATGATCTTGTTCCTTGACAATAACTAACTTTTTGATCAAACTGTTTTCCTATTTAGAGCGAAACATGGCCAACAACGATGAAGTCGGTGGTTCGGGCGGCAAGCAATTCTGGGAGCTGTCCCAGGAGATGGAGGAACAACCTCACCGCTATGAGGACGCCGCGAAAGACACCGATCCTGATTACACACGCCACCACTGATGGTGCCGCCGAGGATGCCACCACTGATGATGGCGGCGCACACACAGATGGCAGCCAACCGAAGAAGCAAAGGAAGGACCGGCGCTCGAATGCGCTCTGCACCCTCAAGGAGGAATTCACTCAAGTGGACTCCGACGGGAATCCAACGGAGCCCAAACATATAGTCAAGGGGTACTCGGTTCAGCTTGGGTGCATTCTCTGGAGCACCGTCTCGATCAACACCGAGAACCTTAGGCACAAGGACCAAGGGAATTTGCGCAACCTCCTCTTCACGAAGCTGCACGAACGATACAAGTTCCCCGCCGAATTTGAAAACACACGCCTCTCAGGGAATAAAGTGAGCAGTGCCGCCCTCACGAAGATGAGCACGGCCCTGTCTACTTGGAGAAGCGCGGTGAAGAGAATGATTGATAAAGGTGATAGTTATGAGAAGATCAAGGCGAATATCCTTTGATGAGCGAAGATTACTACAAGGAGTTCAAGATAAAGTGCGAGAGCAGTGCAACCTCTGAATCAAGTCAGTGGGGGAAAGAAATGCTGGAGTTGAACTTAGGGGAACACAAACTCGGTCCCGGCGGTTACAGAGTGGCAGAGCCTATATGGGACAAGGAGGACGCGGAGCGTGCCGAGCAAGGCCTACCGCCCCGCTTCGAGAAATACAGCGGTAACAAGCAGACCAGGAACTATGTCAGGGCCCGGTACAAGGAGGACCCGATAACAAAGGAGCTTACCACGGATCCGAAGACCAGGGCGCTTGAGCTTGTTCTGGTAAGGAATACACCCCCACGTAATTAGCTCCATATGGTTGCACTCTAATTAATCCCCTATATTTCTAAATGGTTCACGTTCCTTTCGCAGGAAACTGAAAGCAGTAGCGCAGGGTCGTCTTAGAGCTCCCCTTTCGACACCCCTTTAAATAGGGCGTTGAACGCAATGAAAAGCAAGGATAATCTCACTAAGCCGACGTCAGCTGGTCGTGTGGCCGGCAAAGGATTGTCCACAAAATGGGGGTCATACTATACTGCTGGTGTGCGAAAGGAGAAAAAGGCCAGCTCGGAAAGCCAGACGCGCGAGGTTGAAGCACTCAAGGCACAAGTGGCGCGGATTCCGGAGCTTGTCCAAGAGTAAGTGGAACAACAACTGGGAACGAAGCTCAACGCCATGGTGCCTACGTTGATTCATGGGCTGACGACGTGGATTGCGGGCGGCCAACAGGGGCCTCCCCCGGTTCCCAGCTTCACGGCCAGCAACTCGCACAACGCGCAGGCGGCGCCATTGGTGTCTCCGGCGGCGGCGCCATTGGTATCTCTGGCGGAGGCGGTATTCGTGTCTACGGCGCCGGCACGGGCATTGGAGCTTAATGCACCCAGGTGTACGCCGGCCGGCACCTCGCCAGCAAGCGCCCCCTCCGTCAGTTGCACGCCCGCCGTTGGCGGTGCCTCGACATTAGCCGAGCTCGACGGCATCACGGTAACTAAGCCTCCCGGCCGATGACTTCATCTCCTTGCCTTTGACTGGGCATCCCTGACGCCCTGTACATGTTTTCGCAGGGCACCGCCGATGTTCCTTGCACTCTTCTGCACTTCGTGGGAGCTGAGTTGGTCGATGTCGCCAAGGGCAGAATCGTTCAACCGAGCAACCGCATGTTCCACGGTAATCCGATGCCACCCACGGAGTATAGGGTTGAAGTGGTTCGGGTGCTGCCAGGCTGCGACGAGCTGTTACCTCCGGTTCGACCCGCTGGGGCCGACGAAGAAGATGAGATGACCCTCAGCGCCTGCGTAAACTGGCCGCTGCTTTGGCCGAAGAGCCAGATTCGTTTGGGGGCGGGGGACACCACCCCACAGACAAGACCGCCAGTCGTGCCGGCGCCAAGCCATGGCAAGAACGCCACAACGCTACTGGACCTGCCGGACATCTCTATGTCGGACATCAATATGGCACAGGATCCGGACAACCCTATGGCACAGGATCCGGACGACGATGACAATGACGACGGTACATTTACCAAAGTCGATAAGTACTTTGCCGAACATGGGTACGCTGACGAGTTCTGCGGGCCTCTTTCTCAAGAACCCAACCAAGAAGACCGCAATCTAGCTGGTACAGCAGAGAAATCCAATTGCAATAGGCGTCATCTGGCGTTCAGTTCTCAGGAGACGCCTCCAGCTCCCGCCTTCACCGAGCCTCAGATAGCTGAGGTGCGAAATATTATCAGCCCCAACACACTCAAGAAGGCAGTCTGTGAGCAGAACTCGGTCCCATTACAGGAGATCAAGAAGAAGGGACGGAAACGAAAGACTAACAAGGGCGCCGGTGCGAGCCAGCCGGCACCGAGTTCGATCCGTGCTCAGGACGGGCCACCTTCACCTAAGGATATCTTGAGGAGGGTGCATGTGGCGGGTAGGGCGATGCTACCGCCAAATATGCTGAATGCTGCAACCAGTGCTATGCGGAGTCTGCACGACAGTGTTCTTTCTTTGGAGAAGCGGCGTCTCAGAGAGAAGGATGTGGCATACCCGGTTTTCGTGGCCAAGGTGCCAGAGGGCAAGGGCTTTGTGGATGGCGACATCGGGGGTACGATCGTCCTGTGGTTTGATGACATCTTTGCTATGTTTAACCTTCATCCGCTGCACTACACCTTCGTTCGGCTGTTTTCACTGAGTATGGAGATGCGGATCATTAGAGACAAGACCCCGGACATCGTGATAGTCGACCCCTTCTACATGCGTGCCAAGCACTTGAGCAGCGCTGGGGACCGCCAAGTTGCGAGTTCACACCTCGAAGGCATCATTCTGGCAAACCCAGATAAGGATAACTTTCTTGTGGCTTACTTTCCCGAGTAAGTCATCCCTTAACCGCCCCGTAACATATGATTTCTTAGATTTCGATCGTTCTTTTTTTTTCTAACATTCCGTGTTCTGTGCAGTGACACACATTGCACACTCATCCTCTTAAGCCCGAAATATTCCATGGCCACGTATTTCGACCCGAACCGTAACTCCAAGATAGACTACACAAATGTCAAGAAAGTTCTTGATGATGTTCTCCCCGGCTACGCCAAATCTGGAGGCACCTTCACCAGGACTGTTCGTAAGTACGGCAAGCACATGTTCTCACACAATACAATGTTCTGCTGCGTCAAGCAGCCGCCTGGCGGTCAGAAGGATGCCTACTACGCCCACCATCACATGCGGGCGATCGTAAGGGGACCATCATCAACTTCTGCTTCCAGATAATCTCAAAGATTGGGCCGTGAACTTGTCGGCAATCCAGGACGCGGACCTCAGACAAGAATTCTTTTGCATCCAGTCGGACTTTGCGGACATCATCCATCAAGATGTCCTTCATACATCGGGGCAGTTCTACCTTAGATATCAACCGTCCAACAATGAGATAGATGGAATGCTACAAATGCAGGGTGACAACGACCGCGATTTCATGACCATCACGACAGACGGCGGCTTCGTCCACGCTCCTGTCCGTTGAGTCGAGTCGAAAGTAGTGATGTGTAGTTCTGAAACATTGATTGGCTCATGTTGTAATTAAACTTTAATGAATTCGTATGTCTCTTTGGTTTGGATAGTCGTTCAACTTAGATGTAATCGATGCTATTTATTAGTAGGACCATGAATCGTGCTATTAATGTCTTGCTTTTCTCTTCCGACCCTTTTGTTGCATACTTACATATTTCTTATGTATTGTCTGTTGTTTGGCTTGTGCATAGAGATGCCGTCGTATGTCGTGTACAAGGGTAAGGTTCCCGGAGTCTACGACGACTGGGAGGAGTGTCGGAGACAGGTTCACCGTTTCAGCGGTAATAGCTACAAAGGGTACACCACTAGGGCGGAGGCCGAATCTAGATATGCCCACTATCTAGCGGGAGAGAGGAGGGAGCGTTGGAGGAACCGGATGACGACCAGTTTGATCGTGATGATGCTCATCGTGATGACCACAACTCTCTTTCATGTGATGGTAGTTTAGATGATCGATATCGACTTGTAATGTGAAGACAAACTTGATACTCGCGGTCTTGAGACTTGTAATGTTTTATCTTTGTTCGGTCTTTTGAATTCGGAGACTAATATGATGAATTGTATTCGGAGACTAATCTTCTATTGTATTTGATGAATCTGATGTTGATGTGTGCTGCTGTCTATATTCTGTCCAATAATATATTTTGTAACCTGTGCAAAAATCAGAAAAGCAAAAAAAAACCAAATATTCATACTAATGGCGCATCAAGGTAGAGTGCGCCATTAGTGTGACAAAGCACATGGTTACATATGGCCCCCCGGGAGGCATACTAATGGCGCATGGAGTTACATACTAATGGCGCACTGCCAGGTGCGCCATTAGTATACCAGATACTAATGGCGCACCGGTGGTGCGCCATTAGTAAAAAATTCTAATGGCGTGCTACTAATGGCGCACCGGTAGTGCGCCATTAGTAGGCAAAACCGGTGCGCCATTAGTAGGCCTTTTCCTAGTAGTGGAGGCACGAAAAGCCTTTATCACCTTTATAAGGAGGTAAAGTTCCTTTCTCTTTTACCCACGCCTTCTTCTCCCGCTAGCTCATTCCCCTCTGTGCGAGCCCTAATGCCCAAGCACTCTTCTTCCCCACCGAAGGGAAGTTTCCCAAAGATGTCCGGATCCGGAGCAGGAGGCAGATGGATGGCCTCAACTGTCCAGGAGAAGGACATCAAGAAGCTCCGGGGAGCCGGGTATCTGGCCCAGAAGATCGGCCATCCTCTTACACCGGCGGGACAAGTCGTCCCCACTCCGGAATCTCATGAGAGAGTCGTGTTCCTCCTCCATTTCATCCGTGGGCTCGGGTTTCCCCTCCGCCCGTTCGTTCGGGGAGTCATGTATTACTATGGGATCGATTTTCATGATCTTCCCCCAACTCCTTCCTCAATATCTCAACGTTCATCGTCGTGTGCGAGGCCTTTCTCCGGATCCCACCTCACTTCGGCCTATGGCTGAAGATCTTCAATGTGAAGCCTAAGGTGGTGAGTGGCGAACACGCTGAGTGCGGCGGTGCCATGGTAAGCAAGATGCGCAAGGCTGTTTGGCTGAAAGGCGCCTTCAACGACTCCGTCAAGGAGGGGCTGCAGCAGTGGTTCTATATCACCGAACCACATGGCAAGAAGTGGGCGGCAGCTCCAAAGTTTAGATCCATAGCTCCACTGCGGCTCATGTCCTGGCCCGAGAAGGGCCTGAACTGGTGCTCGTCCGATGAGCTGTTACTGCTCCAGACGCGCATTTAGGGTGTGGTCGATAGGGACATCAAACTCGTCGACGTAGTCTAGGTGATGCTAGTTTGCCTGGTTCTCCCTTGTCAGCGCCGAGCTTGTGCCCTGTGGGTGTTCGATCCGGCCGAGCACCAAACCCTTCAGGAGCTTTACCCACAAGGATATCTGGAAGGTGCTCTTTAAGTCTGACAAATCGTGGCCGGGCCCCGCCGAGGACCGTGGGTATCAATCATCCCATTCTCCAAGCTCGGTAAGTCACAACCGCACTCTATCTATTCATGCTTTAGTTGGCATGTTATGCGGGAGACATCCTAATCGTGTTTCATCACAACTTCAGGGATGGGTAAAGAAGGTGGAGCGGCTACATTGTCCAGCCCCCCTGCCGGAGGAACCGGCCGGACCTCTTCCGACGAAGATGCTGGTCCCTGCGCCTTACAAGGCGCCAAAAAAAGAGGCCTCCAAGAAGGTCAAGAAGACCCGGGGTGTCCTTCGCCGTCGCGAGGCTTCGGAAGCCAAATCCGAAGACTCCAGCGATGATGCTTCGTCCGAGGACAAAGAGGAGGAAGCAGAGGAGGATGAGCCTCACTCTGATGGTGGGAGGAAGAGGACGGCCTCCACATCTCTGGAGGCCGGATCGCCCAAGAGGGAAAAAAAATTCCCTCTCAGGGGCATCCCCCACGGCTGCCGATAGCAGCCCAGAGTGGGATCCCAGGGCCCAACCCCTGGAGAAGTCGTAAGTACCCGAACACACATATGCGTCCGGGATCGTTTTTGTGTATAGTAGTTTTGGCTGTTGCCTACATTTTGCACAGTCCGGCAAGGTCCTGCGCCGGCCGGTCTTCGTTGGAGGATTCACTAGGCTCGGACGCTTTGGCGAGCAAGACGCCTCCGGAGGCCCCTTCCCCCAAGTCCGGGTGCGACACTGAGGTGTCATCTCGACAAGATCCGGACCAGGGAGGACATATCCCTGGTGTCGAACACGCGGGGATGGATACGGCCCCCGGGACCTCTAGGGTTCCGGGATCGAGCGAGCAGCCACCCCCGATGGTGGGGGGCCTGCCTACGCCACCGGCGACCTCTGTGCGAGCAGAGCTGCCTGGCGGTCTATCGACAGCATTGAAGAACGCGTCTATTGTCAATGAGCATCGGGCCCTTATGGGCGCGGTGGTTGAAAGGATTCAGTCCGCCGAGAGCGGGCTGAACGAGTCCTGCCTTGACCTTATAAAGGCTTTTGAGGTATGTTTCCTAGGAAACCCTTGAGGAATTGTCATAATATGAGCAGTAGCCCCTGATGCACTGTCCGGCGGAGGAGACAGAGCCGGGCAGGGGATCAAATCCCCTGCTCTCGCAGGAGCCTATGGGAATGACGTATACCCTTTTGTGTGAAAACAGGCATCCGCCAAGAGGACGGCCTCTTACAATGCGGAAGTGTCCGAACTAAAGCAGAGCCTTGCACGGGCCGAGGAGGAACTCGGCCGCGTGAGGAAGCAACTGGAAGACAAGCAAGGTATGTTGAAAACATTTGTCTTGGAGTTGGCACGAACGAATGGTTGTGCATAATGAAAAATATTAGTATTGTGTGCTCTAGGAGCGGGCACCGAATACGAGGCACTAAAGAGAGATTTGGCTAATGCCAACAAGAAGGCTGAGGCCGAACAGGCGCTTCGTGAAAAACACGAGGCCAGGGTTATCACAGCTGAGCGAGAGCTCCAGGAAGCCATGAAGAAAAGCGAGGGCTTGGAGCAGAGTCTAGAAGGGAAAGAATCCGAACTCGCCCAAGCTCTCGAGGCTGTGGAAGGTGCTCGGGAAGAAGCCTGAGGTGCTGCGCGGGACATTTAGGAGGCCCGGAAAGTGGCAGCTGGTAAGGCCTTCTATATTCTTAGGTCTTTATATGTTTAGAATGTGAAGAATCCTAAGCGGCAGGCTGGATTCTTATTTTTCCAGGGGCTTTTGCGGATCTTCCTCGCAGCATATCAGATGCCGCTCAATTCTACCGCATCGAGGAGAAGAAGACTGCAGAGAGGGATTTCTGGTCACAGTATCTGGCATCAAACTATCCGGTGCCATTTATCGATCAGCTGAAACAGCTGGTCGAACTGCACCAGGCGGCCGAACTAGCCATGAAGGACTTAGTTGTCCGGCTGTGGCCTGCGGAGCCGATTCCAAGCAGCTACTTCGGACTCGTCAAGCGGATTGTGGGCGCCTGGCCTTGGCTTGATTCTATCAAGTGATCAGTCTGTATAGAAGGCGCGCATATGGCATTTGCCCGTGCGAAAGTGCATTGGGGGAGGCTTGACGCGGAGAAGCTGATGACTGAGGGGCCGCCAGAGGGTAAGGGGCACCGCAAGCCCGAGCTGTATTATGAAGGTGTAATGAAAGGGGCCCTCCTTGTGGCGGACACGTGTGCTAAAGACATCATATTTCCCTAAGGGCATTTGTGCCGCTTATTGTAATATGGGATAATGGAATGTTTATTATATATTGCCTGTTTTATTTGAACATATGTTCTTCCTGTGCAGCTGTTTATTGTATGCAAATTCTGGGAGTTGGCCAGTCGTCGGCTTCTGCCCCCTCGTAAAAAGGATACGGGGGTGTTCAGGATATATCTGAATGCTCTTTATACCATAGTTGGGTCCTTTTAAGGAGGTGTATCTTTCCGCGAACCAGGCAATCGGACTATAAGGCTTTATTACTCTCACTTAGCCATAGGAATTCGAGTATGGTCGGTGCAGCCCCTAGTGTTCGGAAGGCCGAACTAGGGGCTCTATTGGCGCCTGATCAGAAGACCGATCCGTCACACTCAGCATTTATAATGGCATTGTGCGGAATAAATCTTTAAGGATTTTATAACCTCTCGAACAGCGGACCGGCTCTCGCTTCATCATGACAGTTGGTTTTCGGCTTTCTCTACTAAGTTGCTGGTCCGACTGAACCGGGACACAATCACAGCAGTTCTCCCAACGCTACCTTAGCAGATAGAACGGAATGTAAGGTACCAAAACATGGGAGCCGGGCAAACCCAACCAATGACCCAAGACATGATTCAGAGCAGATGCATATAGTGCTATAAGTTCGGGGTGCCGAGCGACCGAAAAGGTGGTCGGACTTTACTGCCGTACTGTGAAGCCCCTGGTATAACCAGGCGAACGTGAAGCGTGGCTGTCATTTTCGGCAAAGAGGCGTTGGCGATAAACGACAGCCAATAATTGCTATTTAAGTCTACGCATTGTAGTAGGATGATATGTCTATGCATATGAGTATGATGTATGGAAAGAGGTGTTATTTGGCGGAATCTGTTGTGGCCGGACTGGAGGTGGTTGTGAGTGGATCAAGAATGAATCCGAACTGCCTTCTACCTGCATGCTCCTTCCATTGCGTGTCCGGGCTAATTCCGTGCCGCCAATCCTGTTCTGTGTCAATCGTTAGTTTGTAAATGCAAAATGCTTGAAGGCAACTGGGTGTCCTCTTGTTTGTTGGTCCCGGGGTCCCTAATCGGGCCCTGGTGTGCCTAGCCGTTATAATGTGAGGTAGTGCGGACTCCGCAATGGGTGTCCGGATAGTTGGCCTGAGTAATTTACCACGTGGAATCCAGTCGACGTGGTTTATCCCGTTAGCATACGGTAAACTTCCGCATGGTGGGGAGGTGCCGAAGATTTATTCTTTGGCGTAGCATTTTTGGGTTATCCGGAGGCAACCGTTAGAGTGGTGATCCAGTAAAGCTTGGTCTTTGTGCCTTACATCTTTTAGGAGATGTTATGGAGCCCCCGGACTACTAGGTCTGGAGGTACTGCAATTGACTTGTTGTGGTTTCGGCGATCCTGGGTGATCGACCGTACTGTTATGCTCTGGGGCGTGGGGTGCCTGACGAGGCGCCTTCCCTTATTACTTCCAGCGCGCGATTAGCCGCTTTGTTTTGGGGATCCTGCATTCTCTATTGGTATGCTTTGCCGTCCTTCTAGGAGTACCATGGATTTCACATGGTTGATCGAGCGTGTGGCTCAGGCCGAATAGGCTTGAGTTGCTCTTTGTCCGTTGACCGGACTGGTATTTACTGGACCTGGCACCCGTTTTCTTGACCTGACGTTTGTTGCCATTGCACCGAGGCTTGAGGGTGCCTCTTTGCGTATGCTTCTTACTGTCTTGGACCATAGTGATCTGTGGGCGTCTGGGTGCGTGCCTGTGGTTTTCCTGCTCGAGTTGAAGTAGTCAGTTGTGCCGTGTATGCCCTTTGCCGGTGCTGTCGAGTTCGTACTTTTCGGTGGCCAGTACCTTGGTCCACCTTTACAATAGCACATCTTGGTCAGCTTTAAGCTGCTCTTGCTTCCTTTGTAGGCCCCTTGCCGTGGCCATGAGCCGTCGCTTGAAGCGAACTTGCTCCACTGGGTCTGCAGGTACACCGAATTAATCATTGCCGAGGCTTACCTCATCATCGGAGGGGGTGTATAATTGCCCCTCTCCAAGTATCCCATCGTGACCGGTCCGACCTGCTTAAGGGTAGGCTGGCCAGGGCTGTATTTGTCTTCGGCACCATCCAGACTGCTTTCGTCTCCGAGGCCGGTGTTGATGTGGCGGGGCTTGGAGTGGCACCGATGACGCACACGTTTTGCTTTTCTCCCTGAGGGATTGTCCTCCGTTGCCTCGTCGCCATTGGTTTACTTTGGAGTGTCCACCATATATACATCGTATGAGGAGGTCGCCGCCCACCGCCCTATGAGCGGTGGTTCCTATAGTTCTCCTGCATCGTCGTCCATACCGTCGATGTCATCGGAATCGAAGTCAAGCACGTCGGTTAAATCATCGATCGTGTCAATGAAGTGGGTGGTGGGTGGGCAACAAATTCCGTCGTTGTCTGCTTCCCACTTAAGCCGAACATAGTTCGGCTGAGAGTCTCCTGACAGAGAGAGAGAGACTTCAATAAGTTCAGCATGTCGCCAAAGGGCGAGTGCTGAAAGACGTCTGCCGCGGTGAACTCCATCACCGGAGCCCAACCAGGATCGGTGGGCTCAAGGACACGCGGATCGGAACCTACAACCGGATATGAATCCGGGGGTCCGGAGTCACAGGCTTCCTCAAAAGTGAGGCCTGTGTTCGGCTCCATCACCGATGAGGGTACGACCTACGGGGCGGGGTCCAGCCCTCTGTCCTTAGGCAACGCAACCTGCCCCGGATTTAGATCCGGGGCTTCTGCCGGGGTGATACCCAGATCACCGTCTGACAACAGGTCTAAGCCGTGCTCATCGTGATTGTTCGGTGATCCTGGTGCTGGCCCGAATCCGTCGAAGATCAAGTCTCCGCGAATATCTGCTGTGTAGTTCAAGTTTCCAAACTTGACCTGGTGGCCGGGTTCATAGCTATCGATCTGCTCCAGGTGGCCAAGCGAATTGGCCCGTAGTGCAAAGCCGCCGAACACGAAGATCTGTCCGGGGAGGAAAGTCTCGCCCTGGACAGCATCGTTGATGATGATCGAAGGAGCCATCGAGCCTGACAGAGACGACACAGAGGAACTCTCAATGAAAGCATCAATGTCGGTGTCAAAACCGACGGATCTCGGGTAGGGGGTCCCGATCTGTGCGTCAAAGCTGATGGTAACAGGAAGCAAGGGACACAAATGTTTACCCAGGTTCGGGCCCTCTCGATGGAGGTAAAACCCTACTTCCCGCTTGATTAATATTGATGATACGGGTAGTACAAGAGTAGATCTACCACAAGATCGTAGAGGCTAAACCCTAAGAGCTAGCCTATGATGGTATGATTGTAATTGTGATCGGCCTTCTAAGGACCAACCTCTCCGGTTTATATAGACACCAGAGAGGGCTAGGGTTTACATGGAGTCGTTTACAAGGAAGGAAACATAATATCCGGATCGCCAAGCTTGCCTTCCACGCAAAGGAGAGTCCCATCTGGACACGGGCCGAAGTCTTGAGTCTTGTATCGTCACGCTTCAATAGTCCGGACGTTGTACACAGTCCGGCTGTCCGGATACCCCCTAATCCAAGACTCCCTCAGCTAGGATAGCCGTTTCCAATGTCTTCCGGATCAAGATCAGATATCCAGGCCTTGGCCCGAGTCAGTGCAGATAGAGCACCGACCCTTGCAGCAGATCTCTTCAATTCCTCAAGCTGGGCAGGCGTCATGGATAATTTTGCCAATGTTTCATTGATTAAAGTTGGGGGCGGTTTATTGTATGTAGTTGTGTAGATGACCCATTGAACACCGGTATATAACTGCTCTATCAATGTATAGGCAGCCTTCAGTTTTTTGCGCATGTCCGAGCCAAGATGAGTAACACGGCTACCTGCAATGGTCAAAGTATTATTAAACCGGTAGTTTCTTGGCTGTTATTTGTTTAAAGCTTATGAAGAGGTTATTTACCGAAGACAACAGAGGTCATAGCATTGATTTACCGCTTCAAGCCAGTCAGTTCTTCCCTCACCGGATTAAGGGCTGCTTGAGCATCTTCTGCCCACTTTAGCAAAGTTGCTCTTTC
Organism: Triticum aestivum; assembly: GCF_018294505.1. Classification (NCBI taxonomy): domain Eukaryota; kingdom Viridiplantae; phylum Streptophyta; class Magnoliopsida; order Poales; family Poaceae; genus Triticum; species Triticum aestivum. The sequence goes on from NC_057798.1 coordinate 582,705,238, forward strand.
AGCTTCCCAGTCTGCCCATTCGCCTTTAAAGCCATCCTTCAGTTGTTCCATGGCTATTAAAGCGGCGGTCAGCTCCTCTTTAGCCTTGGAGGTTTCTGCTTGCTAGGACTTGATATTTTCTCGAAGGTCGGCGATTTGAGATTCCTTTTTGGTCAGATGAGCTTGCAAGAGACAGTTAATGAGTTGGGAGTACATCTTCAAAGTCCCAAGCACATAACAAGTTATCTACTTGGCACTTGGGGGCTAATGGGGATTGCTTTTTATCAACTGACATTTTCGAGGTCCCAAGCACATAACAAGTTATCTACTTGGCACTTGGGGGCTAATGCATATTTGCTTCAGTTCAGGTTACGGTGTTCTCCTATTCAGACGGATTACATTGATGATTATTAGAAATTTTGGAAACTGCAGGACATAAGATGTACCGGTTCATCCTAAAAAGTATAAACCGGTCCATGGGGGCTATGTAAGCAAAATTAAACATCGATTCTACAAGTCCCGGTTCACATCAACTTTATGAAACGGCCCTTGGGGCTACTAGAACTGATAGTCTTAACCAGTTATAAGGAAAGAAAATTTATGCAAGAGGGAGTGATATTTACCTCATACCGTTCCTTCATCAGGCCCACTAAACCGGCTTCATAGTCGCGACTTGTGTACATGCGGTTTAAATACCCAGAATGGATGTCTTGGGCGCTCAGATGAGCATAGCTTGATAAATCTGTTTTCCATTTGCCCTTGTCCATAGCAGAAAATTCTTCCTGGGCACTATGCTTTGATAAAGCGACAGGGTTGTCAGGAGCAGTATGACCAAAACCGGTAATCATAACATCATCCATGGTGTCATAAATAGTTTTGGCTGGGCTTGGTGGCTTAGCAGTTGTTTTTGCTGGGCTTGGTTGATCAGCAGCCGGGCTTGGCGGATCAGCAAACTGGCTCGTCGGATTTATTTCTACCGGTTCAACAAAAGTGTCCTAAACCTGAGGTACCGGATCATCCAGGATGGTATTAGCATTCGGATCAAAGGTCTCTGGGGTCTTCTTCGGTTCAGTGGACGGATTATCATCGATCGGTTTATTCAACTTAGCCTTCTTGCTAAGTCTGGCTTTGGCCCTGGAAAGAACAGACATAAAAAGTTAGTGTAATCAACAAATTCAAGGCATAACGGGTTAAGTGTAATATGCTTACCCAGGAACAGTTTTGAGGGGAGGGAGTTGCGTGGCTGATGACTCGCCGTATGATAAATGGGAGGTTCCTTGATAATTTGAATCAGACGGATTAAGAGGATATCGGAAATAACCCGGGGGTAAAGTGTATCAGAAGTACAAAAGATCTCATGACGGTGTTTACGAACCGGAGAGTTCGGTAAACCGGAGGAGGTCACTACTTGGCCGCTATGCCGAGTTGTGCGGCGAGCTTCATGCTGCTGTGTCTTGAAAATAAAGTGCGGATCCGAATAAGCAAGAGGACATGAAAATTTTACTTTCCGGACTAGTCGATGGATTTTTCGTGTTGGCACAGGCTCTGAGTTGGAAGAAAGAATAATTACCTCTAGATCACCAACACGGCTAGCTTCTGCGTCATCCTGATAATAATCATTGTCAATGAGGTGTATGAAAAAGGAACCAAGAGAGTCAAGGTCTACCTCGGAGTCCGGATTATCAAATTCTTCTTCATTTGGCAGTTCAGGGGACTCGGCGGTTCTCTTCTTCGCGGGTTTCTTTGTAACCCTGGTCTTGGTGCGAGGCGCTCTCACCGGTTTGTCCTGCGGCTTCGCCAGTTTATCCTGCGATTTCCTCTTCCAGAACCGATCATCACCCTGCACAGATGGACAACAAATTATAAGGGAATTTTTAAGAGGGGATGGATCAAGACAAAAATGAAGCAATTCTTACAGCTGGCAGTTTTTGGAAGTACAAAAGGGACTGAGCCCTACTTTTCTGCATACAACCACCGGTTCATCAAGCATCTTCTTGACAGATTCAGTGACTTCATCATCAGTGAGCTGGATGTCAATATGATGCTGAGGGTCTTACAAATCCCCTGTGTACTCACACATTAAACCGAGGCGTCGGCATAAAGGCATAATGCGCCAAGAAACCCAGCATCGAATGAAATCAACGCCTGTCAATCCGTTTGCAACAAAAGCTCTGAGCTTGGCAAGCTGGGGTGCATAACTAGCTTGTTGCTTGGCGGTGAGTCGTTGAGAGAATGGATGTTATTGGTAAGCCGGTGTGGACGATAACCCGACAGATGATTTTCACCGTCTGCAGCTGTATTTTGGCAATAAAACCAAGTCTGATTCTAGTCTTTGGGGTGACTGTGATGCTTGGCGTGAGGGAAATTGACATCTTCTCTTCTGGATTGAAACGCCGCCAAGTTCGGTGTTGGGCCCGTCTGTAAACTCGGTACGGCGATTTAAGTAAAAGAAGTCCTAGAAAAATTCAACAGTAGGTTCTTCTTCTTTTTTATTTATTTTGACCTTGAAGACTGCAGGGCTTGCACCCCACAGCATTTTATTGGTAAAAAAATAGAACAATACAAGGTATCCTCAAGATGAGGAAAAGAAAAAGAGAAACTACATCAACCTATAGAAAGTTATACAAAAGAAATGGGGGGGGGGAAGGATACTATACCTAATAATTACATCATTACATACAAAAAATAAACCCCCCTCAAGGAGGCAGAAAATCAATCCACTTTAACAAAGCATCCCTGTATTTACTTTTGATTCTATGAGAGAGGAGTGTAAGATCACCAATGAAACCATTTCTCCATGCTCTGAAAGAAGGTCTGATGTTCCTGAAAGCCCTGTCATTCCTCACCTTCCAAATATCCTACCAAGCAGTAAAGACCACTTCCACAAAGAAAGGTTTGTTAAAAACCTTTCTAGCATGAAACGCAATATGCACCATGTCATCACTGTCCTTCCAAACAATTTGCAGATAGATCCACACATGAACACTGAAATTGCACTGGATGAAAATATGATTTCTATCCTCAAGTGTGCCAGTTGGACAGAGTACACATTCAGGCCCATCATTAATCCCCCAATGCCTCCTCTGGATCATGTCCTTAGTGTTTACCCTATCCATTATAACAAGCCAAGCAAACATTTTGATTGACATGGTGCAGCAACTCTTCCAGATCCATCCCAGAATTGGATTTGCTACCACTGGTTGATAAGCAAAATCATAAAACCTCTTTGCAGTATATTCAGACTTCTTACCATGTGTGACACCCCCGATTCAATTGTACACTAATCATACACACAAATGTGTACAATCAAGATCAGGGACTCACAGGAAGATATCACAACACAACTCCAAACACAAAAGAAAGACATACAAGCTTCATATTACAAGCCAGGGGCCTCGAGGGCTCGAATACAAAAGCTTGATACACAAGCGAGTCAGCGGAAGCAACAATATCTGAGTACAGACATAAGTTAAACAAGTTTTGCCTTAAGAAGGCTAGCATAAACATCAACAATCGAAGAGGCAAGGCCTCCTGCCTGGGACCTCCTAACTACTCCTGGTCGTCGGCGGGCTCCACGTAGTAGAAGGCACCCTCTGGGTAGTAGTAGTAGTCTGCGGGGGTGGCATCATCTGGCTCCTGGGATCCACCATCTGGTTGCAACAACCAGAAAGAAGGAAGAAGGGGGAAAAGGGGAGCAAAGCAACCGTGAGTACTCATCCAAAGTACTCGCAAGCATCAGATCTATACTAAGTATGCATTGGTATCAAATGGAAGGTTTGTATCTAGATTGAACTGCAGAATGCCAGAATAGAGGGGGAAGGCCTAGCCTATCGAAGACTAGCATCTTCAAGCAGCTCCGAGCATCTTGCAGCATGTAGAAGAGTAAAGAATATCATTTTATAATTAACAAGCATGTTGTAACATTAATGCCCAGAGATCCTTCCTTGACTCCCTGCAAGAAAGCAATCCCGGAGCCACATATCTCAAGTATCCATTTGTAGTTGTATAAGATCGGGATATAAGTCTGAACGTCCGTCACCGTGGACATGGCTATTAATAGATAATCTTCCCTGTAGGGGTGCACCACGTTTTCCAACACGCTCGATCACGTTGGCTGGACACACCTTTCTAGGGTCAATGCCCGGCCTCGAAAGATCAACACGTCTTAGCCCTACCTAGGTTCAGCAGAGAGGTCCCCGCTGGTCTACCTCCTAAGCACTCCGGGGTCTGGGCCCATCGCCCGTTGCACTCTGGGTCATTGTGCGCAGGGCGGGTCCGGGCTCCACCACTACAGGATGGTGCCGGCCCAGCCGTGCCGCACTGCTGAACTAGACGTCTGACAAAGCTTTGGCTGATACCGCGACGTCGAGGCCCATAACTATTCTCGCATGGTGGTTGGTGCGTAAAGGCCAGAGGCCAACTTAGAACAAATACCCAAACCATAGTGTATTATTAGCTTGTGGAGACGAGCAGAGACTCACGATAGAAAGTGACCCCGTCGCCCCGTCTCGTGGACTTACGACAAGGGCCTAGAATGCCCGGCCGTGCCACGTCATTATCTTGGGGGTGCTCTCCGGGCCCGCCCAACTTTCACCAAGGTCTCAAGTAAAGTCATTGTAACCGTGTGTCCAAACATCAAGGGGAAAACCCGAGGAATCACCCCCGGTGGATTCCGCTCAATGTAATCATCAAGGTGAATGTAAGAGGGACCACCATCAAGGTTTACACTTGAGGTGTTGAACAACAGAGCCGTATCGGGAATGGTGAAAGAGGAAATCACCCTCGATGACCACGACCGAATAGCTACACTACAGAATTATCATCAGGAGTGTGTTATGAGGGATCACCCTCGGCAGTCGATAGTAGCTCTGCAGAGTCGAGCAACAAAAGGGGCGTGATGTGATGCGAGATGTCGGGCTCTGGTCGTCGATCACGTCGATCGAGGCATCGATGATCTAGCAGGGGCAACAAAGACAAGGTGGGGGTCACTGATGGATCACTAACCAACCTATACTAAGTAGTTTAGGATAAGCAGGTAGTTAACAATAAGCAGGTACAAAAGCAGGCTATGCGTCAGAATAGGAGCAAACAATAACAGTAGAAAAATCTAATGCAAGCATGAGAGTATAAAATGGGCGATATCGGGATGATCAAAGGGGGGGCTTGCCTGGTTTATCAGACAAGAAGGAGGGTCGTCGTCGACGTAGTCGATCACAGGGGCATCAGCAGCGGTCTCGGGGTCTACCAGAGAGAAGAGGGGGAAGAAACAATAAATACACAGTAATCATATGCAACATAGAGTATGCTATGCTAACATGCAGCGCGGGGTTGCCTAAAGATATGTTTAAGTCATTTAGTTACTTTAGGATTAAAGTTGAATTTAATAATCGGTGTATAGGCACTATTCATCTACTAGAAACGGGCTAAAAGTTACGGGTTCACCTCCGTAGAGGGTTCCGACATAGAATCAGACAATACGATCAGATTCGTCTTGTTGTTCTGAGCAACTTTCATATACAAAGTTTTTCCATCTGAGCTACGGTTTATTTTCTATGATTTAACAAAGTTTTAGCAATATTCTGAATTTGTTTTAAAAACTAAATTTGTCAGAAAGAGAATTATGACGTCATCCTAGCGTCAGCCCTGTGTCAGCGGTCAACAGACCAGTTGACTGGTCAACAGGGGCCCATACAGGGCCCACTGGTAGTGACTGGGCGACGCCTAGTCAGCCGTTGACTGGGTCAACAAGGCCAGGCGGGCCCCTAGGGCCACTTGGCAGTGTCCTAAGGTGGTGGGCCCGGTCAGCCACGTCAGCACCGGCGCCTGTGGAGACCGGCAAGCGCTCCCGCGGCGGAGAGGCGCTGGATCTCGCCAGAATCCGGCTCCGGGCGGCCGTTCGGGGCGCCAGACCCCTCGTTCGAGAGCTACCGCGGCGACTCATCGGGCGGTAATGACGGCAGGGGCTGGGTCACCCTGCAGGGGCAACCACGATGAGACGAGCGGGTGTGGGCTGATACGGCCATGGCCAGGAGGGGGGGCGGCGCTGGCCAGTGGCCAGCGCGATGGCGTGCGCGACGCCGGGGCGGAGGCGAGGCCAACGCAGCAGCGAGTCGGGTGCCGGGCGCGGTGGCCACGGCTTGGCCAGATGCGAGCACGGGGAGGAAGGGCGTGACCACGCGCACATGGGGCTGTATCCATGGGACGGGCGCGAGCACGGCAGCAGGCGTCGTGGGGGAGCACTTCTACGGAGGGGGGAGATGGGGAGGGCGTGGCTCACCGAGAGACATAGGGGGGTGGCAGCGGGCTCGAAGGGGGTCAGGGTGGCCGGAGTCGATGACGAGGGCGGTGGCGTCCAAGGAGGGAGGAGATGGCGTAGGCGTCGCTGTGGCACTTCCGGTCTTGCGTTCGTGGGCGCGGACGAAGTAGAGGACGTCGGCGGACCGCTCCGGCACGGAGACGAGGCGAGGCAGCAATAGCCACTACGTGGGTGAGCTCGCGACGGCATCGGTCGAGGCGGCCATGGCGGGAGAGGAAGTGAGCGTGGGGAGGAGGGGATCTGGGGAGAGCCCAGAGGGAAGCAGAGCGATAGGGGAGAGAGTGAGGCGCGGGGAGAGGACAGAGGCGTCCCGGGCCTTATCCTCTCGCGGCGACGGCGACCATTGGCGGACCCAGCATTGACTGACGCCCCAGGCAAGAAACTAAGGCTAAAAACTACCCCCAAAAAACTCAAGTTTCAAGGCATACAAAAGCCAAACTATGTTGCATAACTAATAAGAAACCAAACATAATATTCAATGGCAGCATTTGTTCCATGATGGGTCAAGTAATAAAGCAAGACAAATCAGATCGGGCCGACGAGGTGGTGCGATGGGAGCACACCCGACGCGGCTCGGGTCGGGGCTACATGGGAAGAAGGCGACTGGTGGGGGAAAAGGTCGGGCCGACTTGGATGGGCCAAGGCCCAGGGAAGGCAAGGGGGCGGGGCGCTCTCTCTCTCACCTCTTCTTTTACATTTTTTTAACTTTTATGCTTTCTTTTGTTTTCAGAAATCAAAATAGTTCTATAAAAACTAATCTTGCACCTAAAATACCATTTTAACTTAGGCCACTGCTATAATTAACTTGGCACCAAAAATAAAGTAGTTTAGTATTTTTACCAATTAGAAAGGCAATTAAACCATCGACTAGGACACTATTTTATTTAGTTTGGGGCAGTGAAACACCTTATAAAAATGTTGGTTCACCACCAATAGTAACAAATGATTATTTTCCACATGATGAACATTTTAGATGTCATGTTGTGAAATTTTGAATTTCATTCAGTAATTGAATTTGAATTCAAGGGGAATTTGAAAAGAGATAGGATCAAAGATGATCATGTATTGTTTAGCAAAAAGATTAGATTAAATCCAGGGGGTTACTGTAGCATGATACTCGGGGTGTTACACCATGTCTCCACTTCCAAGAATCAGGCAGGCTCTGTCCAATTGAAAAGAGCCCATCAAGGCTGAAAGCTGCTGCAAATCCTAAAAGGCTTGTTCAGACAAAGGCAAAAAGAAAAGATTCTGGAAACTGCTAGCCTGAAAAGCTTCTCTGACTGATAGGGTTTTGTGGAGATAGAAGTAAAAAAGCCGGGGGAAAAGATCTTTAAGAGGAACACAACTGTTCCCAAGTTGCCAGTATCAGACCAGAACAAAACAGTGTCTCCTGTCTGAACCTCAACAGAAGTTACTGCTCTAAAATTATCCATTAACTTGCAGACATCTCTCCACCAAAAAGACCCACAGAGTATAGTATCATGTGGGACCCTTTGGAAGTAGTAAGTATCCCAAATCAAATGTACCCATGGCACATCCATCTTGTTATAAAATTTATTCAGATGCTTAAGAAGGAGAGCTTCATTTTGCAAACTTGCCAATACTTGCCAATTGCAAATATTGGACACGGAATTCGGTCCAATATCTTGAGGGCGGACCTGGAAGCTAGCAAGCACATCACGGAAGAATTTTTATCCAGGAGGGCTAAACCCTCGGCTCAGATGATCAACAAACACAATCACCTCTCCATCCTTGGGCTCAGGAGGATTTTCTGGACCGGGAACTCTCCATTGTATGACTTCCTTCTTCGCTAAAACGCCAGTGGCAACAAGCCCATCTAACTGTTCTTTAGTAACCCGGGAAGGGACCCAATTGCAAGCATAGAATTGTTTGGCCATTTCAATGACAAGCTGGAAAAGGGGATCAATGCCGGTTTAAGATTTATGACTGACATGCATAAACCGGCGTAAAGACGGAGGGAGAAGATATTGAAACATATGTGCATGATAAATCGGATTCTAACATTAAGATCTAGTTGGCGGTTTAAAAGAGGGCTAATGGTACCTGGCGGGTTATCATTTTCTAAAGGTTAAACCGCCTATACTGGTGTGGAAAGTTACAGATCTGAAAAATTGCTAAGTATTGCACAAACATGTTTTACAGGTTGGTGTTATAATACTGGATCTACCGCAGTTCAAAAAAGGGAGAAAAATTCCAAAACCCTAAGTGGTGACAACGGAAAAGCAAAGGTCTAGATGGGATTGTTTCACTAAAAAATAGATGCCGTAATGAGAAAAATGGATTATAGCTGCAGCCGCACAGGAATAATGCCAAGTTTTATCAAGTACTCGTGTGATAGCAAGGTACAAGTGAAGAACACTGACAAACGCCGACGAACACCGAAGAACACTGAAACTCTAGTGGTAGATTTGAGGTGAAATAGAAAGAAGACTTACTGAGGTTGAGGGAGTAGCAGAGAGGCGCCGCGTTTTTCTAATCGAATCAGGTTGATGCAGCGGCCGTTGTTGGGGCAGAGACTAAGGTCAACGGCGGCGTCTATGCTCGAGCACTGAGGCGATGCGAGGTGGAAGAAAAACGAAGAGGCAAGGGGAGGAAAAGAAAATGACCCCCGGTCCTATTTATAAAGCGAAAGGATAAGTGACAGGCACGGGAATCGAGGAGCCCAAAAAATGGATATGTGACAGAGCTGTCGCCTTGATTTTCGGAGGCTCATTAATAAGAGGGAAGTATATACAGTTTTAATAAGCAGGTGACGTCCTGATGGTTTATGACAATGAAGGTGACGTCATGGCGGTTTACAAGGTTCAAATGAAGATTTTCAAGAAGAAATTTTCTTAAGTGTTGAAGATTGACATGAACAGGTTCAAATCAATCTGGGGCCTAATGTTGGGGATATAACTACTGAGTATAAACCGCCCAGGAGGGGCCGGGTTATACTCATAAGGAGTCATCCTATTGAAGCCCATGAAGACAAGATACTTGGCGCTTTACTGAAGAGGCTAGAGGCCCAGGGCCCAAAGGCGGATTAGGGCCCGTAGACATAAACCGCCACATATTATGTAACTTGTGTTGTAAGATAGGAAAGGGTAGAAACCGAGCCAGACACGTGTATGAGCCGGCGTCGGGATTTTGTAAACCGCCGGGCGTCAACCTATGTATATAAAGGGACGACCCGGCGGCGGTTTAGGGACAAGAAACAACAACTCGATAGATAGGTAAAGCGGATTCGCTCCCTGCTCATCAAGACCCCATCAATTCCACCACAACTGGATCGTAGGCTTTTACCTTCACTGCAAGGGGCCGAACCAGTATTAACTCCCGATGTCCTTTGTCCGGTTTAACCCCTTTAAGCTAATCCCGTTGCAATGGCTCCACGACTAAGTCCTCACACTAGGACATCTGATGTGATAATTTCATGACACGTCGCATGCCACTGCCGTCGATCCCGTGCCTCTACCCCAACACCGGTGCGACCACCCGGCCTCTACTCTGACCTGGCGGCCAGTCGTGGTCGTCGTCCGTGCGTCTGCCCGCCTGCCGCCCTGCGCCAACCGTTGCCACACTGCTCCGAGTGGGACTTCTCCATCACCACCCACCTCTGCCACGTCGGTACGGCAGGTCTATCATCTACCTCGCCGGCTACCGGTTGACTCAGGCCGGCTGCACTCATCCACACGTCATCCCATGCCGACTGTCGTCACCGGCTTCATCTCGGACTGCTCCGCCACCCCTCCTCCACCGAGCGGCGTCCCTGACCTAGCATGTGATCAGATTTATCAGTGCGTCATCTATGTCGTGTGACCGATCTGGCCCATCAGTTGCATGCGCCCCCGCATGTCCCGTGAAGACCGTCTCGAATACAGCAAGCCCTAACACAAATCGAGCAACAGGCTGCTGCTGCATCGCCCCGTCGGGCCGTAGCACCTGTTGGGAAACGCAGTAATTTCAAAATTTTCCTACGCGCACGCAAGATCATGGTGATGCATAGCAACGAGCGGGAGAGTGTTGTCCACGTACCCTCGTAGACCATAAGCAGAAGCATTATGACAATGCGGTTGATGTAGTCGTACGTCTTCATGATCCGACCGATCCTAGTAACGAAAGTACGGCACCTCTGCGATTTGCACACGTTCGGCTCAGTGACGTTCCACGAACTCATGATCCAGTAGAGTGTCGAGGGAGAGCTTCATCAGCACGATGGCATGATGACGATGATGATGAAGCTACCTGCACAGGGCTTCGCGTAAGCACTGCAACGATATGACCAAGGTGGATTATGGTGGAGGGGGGCACCGCACACGGCTAAGAGATCAATGATCAACTTGTGTGTCTATGGGGTGGCCCCCCTCCGTATATAAAGGAGTGGAGGAGGGGGAGGGCCGGCCCTCCTATGGCGCGCCCCATGGGGAGTCCTACTCCCCCTGGGAATAGGATTCCCCCTTCCCTAGTTGGACTAGGAGTGGAAGGAAGGGGGAGAGAGGGGGAAGGAAAGGGGGGGCCGCCCCCCACCCAATTCGTATTGGGCTTGATGGGGGCGCCCCCCCTCCTATGCCTCCCTCTCTTCTCTCCCACTATGGCCCAATAAGGCCCATATACCTCCCGGGGTGTTCTGGTAACCTCCCGGTACTCTGGTATATGCCCGAACTCACCCGGAACCATTCCGACGTCCAAATATAGTCGTCCAATATATCGATCTTAATGTCTCGACTTTTTCGAGACTCCTCGTCATGTCTGTGATCATATCCGGGACTCCAAACTACCTTCGGTACATCAAAACACATAAACTCATAATACCGATCGTCACCGAACGTTAAGCATGCCAACCCTACGGGTTCAAGAACTATGTAGACATGACCGAGACATGTCTCTGGCCAGTAACCAATAGCGGAACCTGGATGCTCATATTGACTCCCACATATTCTACAAAGATCTTTATCGGTCAAAACGCATAACAACATACATTGTTCCCTTTGTCGTTGGTATGCTACTTGTCCGAGATTCGATCGTCGGTATCTCAATACCTAGTTCAATCTCGTTACTGGCAAGTCTCTTTACTCGTTCCGTAATGCATCATCCCGTAACTAACTCATTACTCACATTGCCTGTAAGGCTTATAGTGATGTCAATTACTGAGAGGGCCCAGAGATACCTCTCCGATAATCGGAGTGACATATCCTAATTTTGATCTATGCCAACTCAACAAACACCATCGGAGACACCTGTAGAGCACCTTTATAATCACTCAGTTACGTTGTGACATTTGGTAGCACACAAAGTGTTCCTCTGGTATTCGGGAATTGCATAATCTCATAGTCATAGGTACATGTATAAGTCATGAAGAAAGCAATAGCAACATACTAGACGATCAAGTGCTAAGCTAACGGAATGGGTCAAGTCAATCTCATGATTCCTTAATGATGTGATCCCATTTATCAAATGACAACTCATGTCTATGGCTAGGAAACTTAACCATCTTTGATTAACGAGCTAGTCAAGTAGAGGCATACTAGTGACATTCAATTTGTCTATGTATTCACACTTGTACTAAGTTTCCGGTTACTACAATTCTAGCATGAATAATAAACATTTATCATTATATAAGGAAATATATAAGTAACAACTTCATTATTGCCTCTAGGGCATATTTCCTTCAGCGCCGCCTCCCCGTGGTTCTTCCCGCGGCTGCACCGACTCGCGTGTTGCTGTTGCGTCGCCCCTTCGGGTCGTACCGCGACACGCGGTCCACATCGCCGCCCTGAGGCCATCCCCGCGGTTGCAACCTTGCACCACCGCTGCGCTTCCCCTTTGGGCCATAGCAAGTGTGGCACGCGGTCCCTGCCGTCGCCCCGACCCGCGTGCTATCACTGCGTCGCCCCTTCGGGTCGTAGCGCCACGGCACGCGGTCCACTCAGTCGTCCCAGCGCGTCGACTTCTACGTGGTATGTGCCGCACCACCTCCCTAGGTGCGGGAACGCCACAGTCCGAGCCGGTCTTCATCATGTTGTCGGGTTCTTCCTCGCCTACTTCGAGCACTACTACCACGTTCCTAACCTAGCCACCGCCACCGCCTCCTCAGGATGCCGCCACTGCTCTTCTTCCTCGACACCACTCCCGCTCACTCACCCGAGCTGCGCCGCCCTCCCACCTCCTTCGTCTTCATCCAACACCAGCTCAATGCCATAATCATCACCATCTTCCCCAACCACTTCATCGACTCCAACAATCACGGTCGACATCGGCACCTTCTACCCCACGTCGACTAGCACCACAACCGTCGTCAAGTCCTTCTCTGCTGGCCCCTTCGACATGGCATGAAGCTCGTGGAGGTCCCCTTCTACGCATGCACGATGCTGGCAACACCAGCGCATGCCTTCGTCAATGATGTGTCCTCAGGCCTGGCAAGCCTGGCGCGACGCCTTTTCAACATCGACCTCATCCGTCTACTCATGCCCGATGCTGGTAACACCGATGCGTGCCTTCGTCCACGACGTTGTAGGAAATATGCCCTAGAGGCAATAATAAAGTTGTTATTTATATTTCCTTATATCATGATAAATGTTTATTATTCATGCTAGAATTGTATTAACCGTAATCTTAGTACGTGTGTGAATACATAGACAATACATAGTGTCCCTAGTATGCCTCTACTTGACTAGCTCGTTGATGAAAGATGGTTATGTTTCCTAACCATAGACATGTGTTGTCATTTGAGAATGATGTGATGGACAAGACCCATTCGTTACCTTAGCATTATGATCGTTACAGTTTTATTGCTACTGCTTTCTTCATGACTTATACATGTTCCTCTGACTATGAGATTATGCAACTCCCGAATACCAGAGGAACACCTTGTGTGCTATCAAACGTCACAACGTAACTGGGTGATTATAAAGATGCTCTATAGGTGTCTCCGAAGGTGTTTGTTGAGTTGGCATAGATCAAGATTAGGATTTGTCACTTCGTGTATCGGAGAAGTATCTCTGGGCCCTCTCGGTAATGCTCATCACCATAAGCCTTGCAAGCAATGTGACTAATGAGTTAGTTATGGGATGAAGCATTACAGAACGAGTAAAGAGACTTGCCGGTAACGAGGTGGAACTAGGTAATATGATAGTGACGATCGAATCTCGGGCAAGTAACATACCGATGACAAAGGGAACAACGTATGTTGTTGTGCGGTTTGACCGATAAAGATCTTCATAGAATATGTAGGAGCCAATATGAGCATCCAGGTTCCGCTATTGGTTATTGATCAGAGATGTGTCTCAATCATGTCTACATAGTTCTCGAACCCGTAGGTTCCACACGTTTAATGTTCGATGACGATTTGTATTATGAGTTATGTGTTTTTTATGACCGAAGTTTGTTCGGAGTCCCGGATGAGATCACAGACATGACGAGGAGTCTCAAAATAGCCGAGAGGTAAAGATTGATATATTGGACGAAGGTATTCGAACACCGGAATGGTTTCGGGACGTTTTGGATATTTATCAGGGAACTAAGGGGTTACTGGAACCCCCCGGGGAAGTTATGGGCCTTAATGGGCCATAAGGGAGTAGCAGAGGGCAGCCCACAGGGTGGCGCGCCCCCGCCCCCCAGGGGAGTCTGAATTGGACAAAGGGGAGGGGCGCCGCCCCCTCTTTGCCTCTCCCTCTCCCTCTCCTTCCCTCTTTCCCCTTCTTGGAATAGGAAAGGGAGACCAACTAGGAGTGAGAATCCTAGTTGGACTCCCCATTGGCGCGCCCCCCACTACTAGGAAAAGGGCTATAGATAATATGGACATTAATGGCGCACTAGACATGTGGTGCGCCACTACTATATAGCAGTGGCGCACCATGTGTTGGTGCGCCTTAGTGTGATGGACACTAATGGCGCACCACAACCACGGTGCGCCACTACTAACAAACTTTTTTTTTCCAAAAATACTAATGGAGCACTGGGGCACAGTGCATCATTACTAGTTTTAACTAGTAATGGCGCACCACTCACCCCGTGCGCCACTACTAACATTTTTTTGCAAAACTACTAATGGCGCACCACAAGCTGGTGCGCCATTAGTAACCAGGGTTACTAATGGCGCATTTGTAGGTGGTGCACCATTAGTAACCTCGGACCAGCTAGATATTTTGGACAGCCACTTACCACACTCACTTTCCCGACTTCATTCTCTCCACCTCCTCCTCCAAGCTTGTCTCGGCTGCCTCCTCCTCCTCACCTCATTTGCACCATAGATTCATCCAAATTAAGTGGTTAAATTACCTTTTTTTGATAGGTAAGTAAGGGGAAAGCTTTCTTTATGTTGTAGATCTACTTTTTTCTCCCTCCAACAACGTGCACATGCACTTTTTATGGCCTAGCTAGATCTATGTATGTTTGTGGTGTTGCATATGTTTGTGGTGTTGCATATATGTTTGTGTTTGCAGGTACCGGTATTTGAAATGCGATAGTTGCCAATATTTTGCCGGAATGTTGATTAATTTCTGTTTCGGCGAGAATTTGGCACTATGCATTCTTTTTGGTCCTATTTTTAGGCAAAGTCATGCCAAATTTTTTTTGGTTCTAAAATATCGTTTTGCTCTACCCCGCAGGCGACCATGGTCCGCACGATGACCGAAGGCATCATGAATAGATTTTCGAGCTCCGCGAAGGCTGAGATGCTTCAAAAAAACGAGACGAAGATAAGATGTCTGTGTCGAAGATGCAAGCTGAGGAGCCTTATGGACCCGAATTCCGTACAGGTGCGGGACCACCTGCTCTTGCGTGGTTTCATGGATGGCTATCGGTGGCAAGGTGATGAAGATGATTATGAAGTCGTCCATGGGGGCCGGGCAAGAAATGAGGAAGGGCACCAAGACAACTGCGGCGAGGGCGGGCGAGAAGACGAAGAAACTCCAGGACATGATCACGAAGTAGATGCAGTACACAGTCATCATGTAGAAGATGCCGGACATGATGATGAGAAAGATGCCGGAGGAGACGAAGGGCATGATCATGAAGATGAAGATGCCGGAGAAACCGACGATGGACCATCGATGGGCTGGGTGTAGGACCCTCATATTGAAGAGCTGCTTCTCAAGCAGACGGATAACGTAAGAGCTGCCGCCCAAGAGAAAGCCAAGCTGGATCAACTGGAGATAGATGCGGTTACTCCATTGTATGAAGGATGCAGTCCCGAGGATACCCGCCTGAAAGTAACGCTCATGGCTCTGGAGATGAAGGTAAAACACAAAATGACCGACGCATGCTTCGACGAGAACATGTCATTCTGGCACGAACGTCTTCCCAAGGGGAACAAGTGCCCGACCAGTTTTGAGGAGGCGAAGAAAATCGTGTGTCCTCTGGATTTACCGCATGTGAAATACCATGTGTGCATGAACAATTGCATCATTTATCAGGACGAGCACGCGGAGTCTACCATATGTCCGGCGTGTGGCGTCACTCGATACAAGAAGAGGAAGAAATCTCCTCGAAAAGTGGTGTGGTACTTTCTGATCACTCCTCATCGGTAGCGGTATTTCGTGGACCCTAAGGTAGCAAAGCTCCTGCATTGGCACGCGGATAGGGAGGAGAAGAAGCGAGAAGATGACGCAAATGATCCGGAGATAAATAAAAAAGACAAGATGCTGAGTCACCCTAAGGGTGGGAGCCAGTGGCAAGCGTTGAACTTCGAACACCCAGAATTTGGGAACGATCCAAGGAACATCGTGCTGGGCGCGAGCATCGATGGAGTCAATCTGTTTGGTAGCCAGAGAAGCACACATAGCACCTGGCCTGTGTTTGTGTGGATGTACAACCTTCCCCTTGGTTGTGCATGAAGAGGAAGTACATTCACATGAGTATGCTAATTGAAGGGCCTAAGCAACCAGGGAACGAGATCAATCTGTATCAGGGGCTGCTGAAAGAGGAGCTAGACACGCTGTGGAAAACGTCAGCCAATACGTGGGATGCCGCATAGAAAGAATATTTCCCTATGAGAGCCGCACTGCTCACAACGGTGGAGGACTATCTCGGTTACGGATATGTCGCGGGGCAGGTGGTCCATGAAATTTCTGGATGCGTCAGGTGCATGGATGACACAACGTATCGCCAGCTAGATTGAGATCCCGGGTCTTCGAAAACCATGTTCATGGGACATCGAAGGTGGCTTCGCGATGATGACTCATGGAGGAAACACAAGGATCTGTTTGATGGTGAAACCGAACCCCGAAGACGCCCGCGTACGAGGAGCGGCGAGGAAATAGATGAGCTGTTGAAAAATTGGAAAGATTGCCCACTGCAGGGAAAGAAGCAAAAGGCGCCAGAGCCGGGAAAGAAGCGAAAGGCGTCAGAGCCGCTGCTGAAGGTATGGAAAACGAGGTTTGTTTTCTGGGACTTGCCGTACTAGAAGATCCACCGTGTGCCTCACAGCCTTGATGTCATGCATATCACGAAGAACATGTGCGAGAGTCTGCTTGGTACCCTGCTCAACATGCCAGAGAGGACCAAAGATGGGCCGAAAGCAAGGGCAGACTTGAAATCAATGGGCATCAGGGAGGAGCTTCACACTAATGATGATGATGATGAGGCCAAGTAGGACCCGGAAAGTCGTCGCAAAGGCAAAACGGCCAAGAAGAGCGGAAATGACTTCCCTCCCGCATGCTTCACTCTAAGTCAGGAGGAAATCGATCGGTTTTTCACCTGCCTCGCAGGAGTAAAACTTCCTTACGGTTACGCGGGGAAGATAAGCAGATACCTAGACTCAGTGAAGCAGAAGTTTAGCGGGATGAAGTCTCATGACTGTCACGTGCTGATGATGCAGATACTTCCAGTTCTAATCCGTGGGATCATGGACGCGCACGTCCGTGAAACGCTATTTGGCCTATGCAACTTATTCGACGTCATCTCTCGAAAGTCGGTTGGCGTGAGGCAACTCAGAAGGCTACAGGAAGAGATCGTGGTGATACTATGCGAGCTTGAGATGTACTTCCTGCCCGCATTCTTCGACGTTATGGTGCATCTGCTGGTCCATATTCTGAAGGATATCATCCAACTCGGGCCGACGTTCCTGCACAACATGATGCCATTCGAAAGGATGAATGGTGTCATCAAAGGATACGTTCGCAACATGTCACGTCCAGAGGGAAGCATAGCCTGGGGCTTTCTGACCGAAGAGTGCATCTCCTACTGCACGAATTATCTAGGCATCGAGAACCCCGTTGGTCTGCCCGTCAATAGGCTCCTCGGCAAGCGTGCTGATGGGGTCACCGTGAGGGTCGCCACGAAATGCATGTCGGCTTTGAGGGTCGACTCACCGACTTTGAAAGAGCAAACCTAGTCGCGCTACAACACATAGACGTGGTCGATCCTTGGGTGGTAGAGCACAAAACCTTTATTGAGAAGACGTACAATGACCGAGGCTAACAGAGGACGGATGGAGATATAATCAAAGAGCACAACTCATGTTTCACGCGTTGGTTCAAGCAGAAGCTTCTGTCGTACCCTTTACATGAGGATTCTTCCGCGGAAGAACAACTCATATTCGCCTTCTCACAGGGCGCCGAGCACACCCTAATGATGTATGAGGCCTACGATATCAACGGCTACACATTCTACACCGAGGGAAAGGACATGAAGAGCGATGGTTATCAGAACTCCGGGGTAACGATGGAATCCTACACCGGTAACGACAAGGACAGATACTACGGAAGGATCGATGAGATCTTGGAGCTGAGCTACGCTGGAGAGAAGGTCCCAATGTTCCGTGTTAGATGGGCCAAGAGCGTCCTAAAACAAGACCGGTATTTCACCACCATGGTTATACCCGAAGCCAAATCCAAGACCGCGGGTGCAAACGTCACCGCGAAAAATGAGCCATGGGTACTGGCTTCCCAAGTGGACCAATGCTTCTTCATTACCGACCCATCAAAGCCCAGTCGTGTTGTCATGAGGAGAGGCAAAAGGAAGATCATCGGAATGGATGGAGTCGCCAATGAGCAAGACCTCGACAAGTACAGCGACCCGAAGATGGAACATGACGACGACGATGAAGTACCAGCATACACCACAAGAAGAAGCAGGACCACCCTACCTAAAGGACGTCCGTTCAAGAGAAGAACTCCATTTACGAAAAATAAGGGCAAGAAGATTGTGAACAGATAGCTAGCTAAGATCGATTGTATTTAAATTGTAGCCTTCATTTCTCGATTGTATTTCGACATATTGAAATGATATTTCTTCTGTTCTAGTGTCCTCATGAATATTTATTTATGTTTATTATGGTACGAAATTTCTAACTCACAAAAAGAATTGAATTTGTTAATATTTTTTGAACTCATGAATATTTTTAAATTTCATGGGAACTTTTTGAATTCATGAATATTTTTTCAAATTTGTTGATATTTTTTCATATTCAATATGGAAAAATATTGAATATTCATGAGGACACTCGATATCGATCCCCCTCCATCTCGATCGCTATCCTCCCTCGCCAGATCCCCCTCACCGCCGAGCACCCCCTGCACCCTCCCCCGCTCCACCGTCGCTGACGACCCCCCGCACCCTCCCCCGTTCCACCGCCGCCGCCGACCCCCCGCACCCTCCCCCCCCTCCACCGCCGCCGCCGACCCCCACACCCTCCC
>NC_057798.1:582724706-582762503 GCF_018294505.1 Triticum aestivum
GCCTCCCCCGCACCCGACGACCCCCGCGCCCGCTCCCCCGCCGGAGTCGCCGCCGGAGCACTAGGAGGAGGAGCCCCGCGTCCACCAGGAGGAGGAGGCCCGCCAGAGCACGTCTTCTTCCTCTGACCGACGCCATCTCGTCGTCGCCACCGCTGCTCCGGTCAGTCCCCTGCTCCTTCTGCTCCTTCCGACACATAGTCAGTCCCCTGCTCCTTCTCGCCACCGTCCCTAACCCGTCATCGGCGACAGAGGATCCGTCTCTCCGCTGTACGCCCGAGGCTGCAACACCTCGGTCAGCGCCTTGTGTTTCGCCGAGCGGCTTCGCCTCTGCCGTCCGTCGCCCGTGCAACCTCGCCGCCGTCCGTCACTACCCAGCCCCTGCGCAGGTGCCCCTCCCCTCCCCTCTTCCCCTTCCTTCGCCCCATGCCCGATTGAGCCGACGCGCCAAGTACTAGGTGCACCCTATAGCTAGCAGCTCTTGATTGAGGAGATTATGTAGCCACCAACATCTGTGACTGAAGTTAGTCCACAGTTCACCTGGTCCT
The DNA here is from genome assembly GCF_018294505.1 of Triticum aestivum. NCBI lineage: Eukaryota > Viridiplantae > Streptophyta > Magnoliopsida > Poales > Poaceae > Triticum > Triticum aestivum. The sequence goes on from NC_057798.1 coordinate 582,725,252, forward strand.
TAGTTGCCCATGAAAATGAATTTTTTTGCTTGCTGTAACAAGGTGATTGGTGAATGTGGATGATTTTTTTATCCTGGGAACTCATTGTACTGCTACAAGAATTTGGTATCATCATGGTGTAATTGACTGCTTGAGAAAACTGGGTAATTTGGTAGTAGAAACAACTATTTTTTACAGTCATTTTAGATGATGATTGTTAGATGTCCTTGATGTAGCTGGTGTGGTGTGAGAGAACTGGGTGTAGTGGTGGGTCCCTTGGTGTCAGTGAAGGTATTGGGTGGTGCAAAACTCCAGTTGCTTTGGTGCAGTTCTTGATGTGATGTGTGTAGCTCAAACTAGAGTTGGTGCCTGTGCCAAACTCCAAACTGAGCAATTGGCCACTGTGATCCTGCTGCTTTGGATGCTCCTAGTTCTGATATGCTTGTTTTTTCTTCTGGCCACTGGCAGTTTTTATGCTGTATGACACTCCTAGTTCATGGGGTGGATGGTCTATGGCTCATAGCTCAGAAGATGGATATATGGCTATTTAATTTGCAGACAAAATTATAGAATTAGTACATCATGTGTTAGTTGTCTATTGGATATCTGTAGAGCCACTGGATGCATATGAACTACACTACTTCCTGATATCTGACTAGTGTAAAATAACTAGGAAGTGCATTGTGATCAGAGGGCATAGAATGCTCTGGTTTTTAGGCAAATACTAGTAACTTGTGCTTTCATATCCTAGTTATCAGATATTGCGCTTGTTTTAGAATTGGGTGCTCCATTTTTTCTGAATGACTGAAGTCACTGAACCTTTTTCACTTGTGTTATCACTATCACTTGGCTATTGTGGTACATGATCTCATCTACCACAACTATCTAAGGAGATGCAGAGTAGTATGACACTGTTTCAGTTATAAGCATCCTTGCCAATTTATCATGGATGACTATTTTTCATGTAGCTGTGCTGACTGAACCTCCACTTGGAACTGTCAGTTATCTGGTTTTATTATTTCCCATACACATGTAGAATGCTTTCTGCTTTTCAAGATTTCAAAGCAGTCTCTTATCTACCCTGCCAGTTAATAAGCAAGTACTTTGTGTTCAGATAGCTTGATAGTTAATCAACAAGTACCCTGTTTTCAGATAGCTTGATCATTGCAATTTGTTGCTGTCAGCATGAGTTTATGTTGTTATAAGTTTATGATCACACAACTGCAATTTCATTTATGTTGTTATAAGTTTGTTTCTGTCGGCATGAGTTAACTTGCTGTCATTTATCGAAATTCAGAATGTGCTGGACTATATGTTCATTGGTACTACTTGTGATGTTGTTGCTGTACTACTTGGGAATTTTGTCAACTTGTGATGCTGCTGCTGTACCCGAGAGGCCCTTGAGTTTGCCGGAATGTCGATTAACTTCCATTTCGGCAAATTCGGGTACTCCATATGTCCTATTTTCAACAAAGGTCATGCTGAAATTTTCCGTGAATTTTAGCATGACTTTGCTAAAAATAGGACATATGGGGTACTTGCGACTAATGCATGGGCCGAGGTATCTTAGTACTTAATTAAGTAGGTTTAGCTGCCCCTTTATTCTTGCTGCATTAAACCATAGGTGGCAATAGAGCCAAGTGATTAGGCCCAACTTAGAATTCTCGTTCCCTTTTCTTGATAGGGTATATTATTAGAAGATACCCATATATATCAGTCAACCTAGGGTGCCTCGGCATCGATAAACCCTAAATGATGAAAAGTTAACTTAGCATTTAGGGTGCCTCAGCGTTGACAAACCCTAAATTATAAAACCTTAGCTTTTAGGGTGCCTCGGTGTCAATAAAAACCTAAATTATGAAAGCTTAGGCTTTTAGGGTGCCTCGGCATCGACAAACCCTAAATGATAAAAGCTTAGCTTTTAGGATGGCTCGGTGTCGACAAACCCTAAATGATAAGACCATGATCATGTTCCTTGACAATGACCAACTTTTTGACCAATTTTTTTTCCTATTTAGAGCGAAACATGGCCCACAACGATGAGGCCGGCGGTTCGGGCATGCAATTCTGGGAGCTGTCCCAAGAGATGGAGGAAGAACCTCACCGCTATGAGGACGCCGCGGAAGACACCGATCCTGACTACACAACCCCTAGTGGCGTCGGGGATGACACCACTTATGGTGCCGCCGAGGATGCCACCACTGATGATGGCAGCACACACACAGATGGCAGCCAACCGAAGAGGCAACAGAAGGACCGGCGCCCGAACGTGCTCGACACCATCAAGGAGGAATTTACTGAAGTGTCCTCCGACGGGCATCCAACGGCGCCCAAAGAATTAGTCAAGGGGTACTCGGTTCAGCTCGGGTGCATTCTCCAGAGCACCATCTCGATCAACACTGAGAACCTAAGGCATCCTAACCGAGGGAATTTGCGCAGCCTCCTCTTCACAAAGCTGCACGAACGATACAAGTTCCCAGCTGACTTTGCAAACAAACGCTTCTCAGGGAATAAAGTGAACAGTGCCGCCCTTAGGAAGATGAGCACGGCCCTGTCTACTTGGAGAAGCGCGGTAAGAGAATGTTTGACAAAGGTGATAGTTATGAGAAGATCAAGGCGAAAAATCCTTCGATCAACGAAGATGACTACAAGGAGTTCAAGATCAAGTGCGGGAGCAGCGCAATCGTGGAATCAAGTCAGTGAGGGAAAGAAATGCGGGACTTGAACTTACGGTTCCACCAACTCGGTCCCGGCGGTTACAGAGTGGCGGAACCTATATGGGACAAGGAGGACGTGGAGCGTGCCGAGCAAGGCCTACCGCCCCGCTTAGAGAAATACCGTGACAAGCAGACCAGGAACTATATAAGGGCCCGGTCCAAGGAGGACCCGGTAACAAAGGAGCTTACCACGGATGCGAAGACCAAGGCGCTTGAGCGTGTTCTGGTAAGGAATACACCCCCGCGGAATTAGCTCCATATGGTTGCATTCTAATTAATGAAGCCAAATTTCTAAATGGTTCACATTCCTTCTGCAGGAAACTGAAAGCAGTAGCGCGGGGTCATCTCAAAGCTCCCCTTGGGACAACACTTTAAATAGGGCGTTGAACGTAATGAAAAACAAGGATAAGTTTAGTAAGCAGTCGTCAGCTGGTCGTGTGGCCGGCAAAGGCTTTTCCACGAAATGGTCGTCATACTATAACGCTGGTGGGCAAAAGGAGAGAAAGACCAGCCCGGAAAGCCAGTCGCGCGAGGTTCAAGAACTCAAGGCACAAGTGGCGCGGATTACGGAGATGGTCCATGGGCAAGTGCAACAACAATTGGGAACGACGCTCACCACCATTGTGCCTACCTTGATTCAGGGGCTGCAGACGTGGATTGCAGGCGACCAATAGGGGCCGCTCCCGGTTCCCAGCTTCACGGCTAGCAACTCGCACAACATGCAGGCGACGCCATTGGTGTCTCCGGCAGAGGCGGTATTGGTGTCTCCGGCACCGGCACGGGCATTGGAGCTTAATGCACCCGGGTGTACGCCGACCGGCACCTCGGCAGCAAGTGACCCCTCCGTCAGTTGCACGCCCGCCGTTGGCGGTGCCTCGACATTAGCCGAGCTCGACGCCATCACGGTAACTGAGCCTCTCGGCCGATGACTTCATCTCCTTGCCTTTGCCTGGGCAACCCTGACGCCGTACATGTTTTCGCAGGGCGCCACCGACGTTCCATGCACTCTCCTGCACTTCGTGGGCGGCGAGTTGATCGATGTCGCCAAGGGCAGAATTGTTCAACCGGGCAACCCCGTGTTCCACGGTAATCCGATGCCACCCACCGTGTATAGGGTTGAACTGGTCCGGGTGCTGCCAGGCTGCGACGAGTTGTTATCTCCGATTCAACCCGCTTGGGCCGACGAAGATGATGTGATGACCCTCAGCGCCTGCGTAAGCTGGCCCCTACTTTGGTCGAAGAGCCAGATTCGTTTTGGGGCAGGGGACACCACCCCACAGACAACACCGCCAGTCGTGCCGACGCCAAGCCATGGCAAGACCACCGCAACGCTACCGGACATGCCGGACATGCATATGGCACAGGATCCGAACATGCATATGGCACAGGATCCGGACGACGACGATGATGACGGTACATTTACCAACGTCGATAAGTACTTTGCCGAACATGGGTACGGTGATGAATTCTTCGGGCCTCCTTCTCAAGAACCCAACCCTGAAAAAGACGACCGCGATCTAGCTGGTACCGCGGAGAAACCCAATTGCAACAGGCGTCATTTGGCATTCAGTTCTCAGGAGACGCCTCCAGCTGCCGCCTTCACCGAGCCTCAGATAGCTTAGGTGTGAAATATTATCAGCCCCAACACACTCAAGAAGGCGGTCTCTAAGAAGAACTCAATCCCATTACAGCAGCAAAAGAAGAAGGGACAAAAACGAAAGAATAACAAGGGCAGTGCGAGACAGCCAGCACCAAGTACGATCCATGCTTAGGACGGGCCACCTTCACCTAAGGATATCTCGAGGAGGGTGCATGTGGCGGGTAGGCCGATGCTACCGACTAATCTGCTCAATGCTGCAACCGGTGCTATGCGGAATCTGCATGACAGTGTTCTTTCTTTGGAGAAGCGGCATCTCTTCGAGAATGATGTGGCATACCCGGTTTTCGTAGCCAAGGTGCCAGAGGGAAAGGGCTTCGTGGATAGTGCCATCGGGGGTACGATCGTCCTACAGTTTGATGACATCTTCACTATGTTTAACCTTCATCCACTGCACTAGACCTTCGTTCGGCTATTTTCGTTGAGTATGGAGATGCGGATCATTAGACACAAGACCCCGGACATCGTGATAGTCGACCCCTTCTACATGCGTGCCAAGATCTTAGGCAGCGCTGGGGACAGGCAAGTCGCGAGTTCACACCTCGAAGGCATCATTCTGGCATACCCAGATAACGATAACTTCCTCGTGCCTTACTTTCTCGAGTAAGTCATCCCCTCACCACCCCATAACATATGATTTCTTAGATTTCGATCGTTCTTTTTTTTCTAACATTCCGTGTTTTGTGCAGTGACACACATTTCACACTCATCCTCTTAAGCCCGAAATATTCCATGGCCACATATTTCGACTCGGACCGTCAGTCGAAGAAAGACTACACAAATATCAAGAAAGTTCTTGATGATGTTCTCCCCGGCTACGCCAGATCTGGAGGCACCTTCAGCAGGACAATTCGTAGGTACGGCAAGCACGTGTTCACCCACAATACTACATTCCCCTGCGTCAAGCAGCATCCTGGCAGTCAGAAGGATGCCTACTACGCCCTCCATCACATGCGGGCGATCGTACGGGACCATAATCACCTTCTGCTACCAAATAATCTCAAAGATTGGGACACACGCTTGTTGGCAATCCAGGACGCGGACATTAGACAAGAATTCTATCACATCGACTCGGAGTTTGCGAAAATCATCCAGATGTCCTTCGTACCTCGGGGCAGTTCTACCTCAGATATCAACCGTCCAACAGTGAGATAGAAACAACACTACAAATGCAGGCTGACAACGCCCGCGATTTCATGACCATCACGAAAGACGGCGGCTTCATCCATGCTCCCGTCCCTGAGTCGAGTCAAAAGTAGTGATGCTATGTAGTTCTGAAATGTCGATTGGCTCATGTTGTAATATTAAACTTTAATGAACTTGTATGTCTCTTTGGTTTGGACAGTCATTCAACTTATATGTAATTGATGCTATTTATTAGTAGGACCATGAATCATGCTATTAATGTGTTGCTTTTCTCTTACAATTCTTTTGTTGCATACTTATATATTGCTTATGTATTGTCTGTGAATTGCTATTAACGTTTTGTTTCGCTAGTGCATAGAGATGCTGTCGTATGTCGTGTACAAGGGTAAGGTTCCCGGAGTCTACAACAACTGGGAGGAGTGTCGGAGACAGGTTCACCGTTTCAGCGGTAACAGTTACAAAGGGTACACCAGTAGGGCGGAGGCGGAATTTAGATACGCGCGCTATCTAGCGAGAGAGAGGAGGGAGCGTTGGAGGAACCAGATGAAGACCAGTTTCATCGCGATTATGCTTATCGTGATGACCGCGGCTCTCTTCTATGTGATGGTAGTTTAGATGATCGATATCGACTTGTAATGTGAAGACAAACTGGCTACTCGCGGTCTCGAGACTTGTAATGTTCTAACTTTCTTCAGTATTTTAAACTCGGAGACTAATATGCTGAATTGTATTCGGAGACTAATCTTCTATTGTATTCGATAAATCTGCTGTTTATATGTTGTGTTGTCTATATTCTGTGCAGTAATATGTTTTGTAACCTGTGCAAATATCAGAAAAGAAAATAAAAATAATCCCTAATATTCATAGTAGTGGCGCACCACTCAGCACTTTAGTGGCGCACTGCAATAAGAACACTACTGGCTAATCATTTACAAGTGCGCCATTAGTAAGCCAGAGCACATGGGTAAATATGGCCCCCTGGGAGGCATACTAATGGCGCACCGTGTGATATACTAATGGTGCACTCCCTGGTGCGCCATTAGTATCAGGTATACTAATGGCGCACCACGGGTGCGCTATTAGTATTAATTACTAATGGCGTGATGCTAGTGGCACACCTGTAGTGCGCCATTAGTAGCCAAAACAGGTGCGCCACTAGCAGGCCTTTTCCTAGTAGTGCCCTCTATGCCGCCAGCCTCCTCCTCCCCTCCTTTATATACGGGGGTGATACGTCTCCAATGTATCTATAATTTTTGATTGTTCCATGCTATTATATTGTCAATTTTGGATGTTTAATAGGCATTTATATGCTATTTTATATTATTTTCGGGTCTAACCTATTAACCGAGGGCCCAGTGCTAGTTTCTGTTTTTTTTCCTATTTTAGAGTTTTGTAGAAAAGGAATACCAAACGGAATGAAACCTTCGCGATGATCTTTCTTGGACCAAAAGCAAACCAGAAGACTTGGAGATGAAGTCAGAGACGCAATGAGGAAGCCATGAGGCAGGAGGGGGCGTCCCCCACCCTCATGGGCCCTTGATACGTCCATTTTGCATCATGCTTTTATATCGATATTTATTGAAATATGGGTTGTTACTACACATTATGTCACAATACTTATACCTTTTCTCTCTTATTTTACAAGGTTTACATGAAGAGGGAGAATGCTGGCAGCTGGAATTCGGGGCTAGAAAAGGAGCAAATATTATAGACCTATTATGCACAAATCCAAAAGTCCCGAAACTCCACGAAAGTCAGTTTTAGAATATATTAAAAATATTGGGCAAAGAAAGCACCAGAGGGAGGCCACCCACTGTCCATGAGGGTGGCGGCGCGCCCTACCCCCTGGGCGCGCCCCCTTGCCTCGTGGGCCACCTGGAAGCCCCCCGATGCCCATCTTTTGGGATACAGTGTGTTTTTCCTAGAAAAAATCATAAGGAAGCTTTCGGGATGAAGCGCCACCGTCTTGAGGCGGAACCTGGGCGGAACCAATCTAGGGCTTTGGCAGAGCTGTTCTGCCAGGGAAACATCCCTCCGGGAGGGGAAAATCGTCACCATCGTAATCACCATCAATCCTCTCATCGGGAGGTGGTCAATCTCCATCAACATCTTCACCAACACCATCTCCTCTCAAACCCTAGTTCATCTCTTGTATCTGATCTTTGTCTCAAAACCTCAGATTGGTACCTATGGGTTGCTAGTAGTGTTGATTACTCCTTGTAGTTGATGCTAGTTGGTTTATTCGGTGGAAGATCATATGTTCAGATCCTTTATGCATATTAATACCCCTCTGATTATGAACATGAATATGATTTGTGAGTAGTTACGTTTGTTCCCGAGGACATGGGAGAAGTCTTGTTATATGTAGTCATGTGAATTTGGTCTTCGTTCGATATTTTGATGAGATGTATGTTCTCTTTCCTCTAGTGGTTTTATGTGAACGTCGACTACATGAGACTTCACCATTGTTTGGGCCTAGAGGAAGGCATTGGTAAGTAATAAGTAGATGATGGGTTGCTAGAGTGACAAAAGCTTAAACCCTAGTTTATGTGTTGCTTCGTAAGGGCCTGATTTGGATCCACATGTTTCATGCTATGGTTAGGTTTACCTTAATTCTTCTTTCGTAGTTGCAGATGCTTGCGAGAGGGGTTAATCATAAGTGGGATGCTTTTCCAAGAAAGGGCAGTACCCAAGCCCCGGTCCACCCACATATCAAATTATCAAAGTACCGAACGCGAATCATATGAGCATGATGAAAACTAGCTTGACAATAATTCCTAGGTGTCCTCAGGAGTGCTTTCCTTTATATAAGAGTTTGTCCATGCTTGTCCTTTGATACAAAAAGGATTGGGTCACCTTGCTGCACTTCGTTAATTTTTTTACTTGTCACCCATTATGAATTATCTTATCACAAAACTATCTGTTACTGATAATTTCAGTGCTTGCAGAGAATATCTGACTGAAAACCACTTGTCATTTCCTTCTGCTCCTCGTTGGGTTCGACACTCTTACTTATCTAAAGGACTAAGATAGATCCCTATACTTGTGGGTCATCAAGACTCTTTTTAGGCGCCGTTGCCGGGGAGTAGGGCACCTTTGGTAGGTGGAATTTGGTAAGGAAAAATTTATATAGTGTGCTGGAAAGTAATCCTTTGAGGGGCTTGTTCGGGGTATCTTCACCCCGACCAGTAGAGCAAAGAGTTGCTCCTCAACCTACTGAACCTACTGAAAATGTTTGCTTTGAAATTCCTTTGGGTATGATAGAGAAACTGCTAGCTAATCTTTTTACAGGAGATGGAACATTACATCCCGATATGCACCTAATCTATGTGGATGAAGTTTGTGGATTATTTAAGCTTGCAGGTATGCCAGAGGATGTTATCAAGAAGAAGGTATTCCCTTTATCTTTGAAGGGAAAGGCAGTGACATGTTTTAGGCTATGTGATGATATTGGGTCATGGAACTACAACCGATTGAAATTGGAATTTCATCACAAGTTTTATCCTATGCATCTGGTTCATCATGATCGTAATTGTATATATAATTTTTGGCCTCGTGAAGGAGAAAGTATTGCTCAAGCTTGGGGGAGGATTAAATCAATGTTATATTCATGCCCCAATCATGAGCTCTCAAGAGAAATTATTATTCAAAAATTTTATGCTCGGCTTTCTCTAAATAATCGCTCCATGCTCGATACTTCTCGTACTGGTTCTTTTATGATGAAGATTGTTGAATTCAGATGGGATTTATTGGAAAGAATTAAACGCAACCCTGAAGATTGGGAGCTCGATGAAGGTAAGGAGTCAAGTATAACACCTAAGTTTGATTGTGTTAAATCTTTTATGGATACCAATGATTTTCGTGAATTTAGCACTAAATATGGACTTGACTTTGAGATAGTAGCTTCTTTCTATGAATCATTTGCTGCTCATGTTGATCTCCCTAAGGAGAAGTGGTTTAAATATAATCCTCCCATTGAAGTAAAAGTAGTAGAACCTATTAAAGTTGAAGAAAAGACTGTTACTTATAATTTTGATCCTATTGTTCCTACCGCTTATATTGAGAAACCACCTTTCCCTGTTAGAATAAAGGATCATGCTAAAGCTTCAACTATGGTTCATAAGAGTAATGCTAGAACACCTACACCCCCTGGGCAAATTAAAGTTGAACCTAGTATTGCTATGGTTAAAGATCTCTTGGTCGATAATATTGATGGGCATGTTATTTACTTCTGTGATGAAGCTGCTAGAATTGCTAGACCCGATACTAAAAATAAGCATAGACTTGTTGTTGGAATGCCTATTGTTTCTGTTAAAAGAGATCATTGTTATCATGGCTTATGTGATATGGGTGCTAGTGTGAGCGCAATACCTCATTCCTTATATAAAGAAATTATGCATGATATCGCACCCGCTGAAATAGAAGGGCTTGATGTTACTATTAAGCTCGCCAATAGAGATATTATTTCACCAATTGGGATTGTTATAGATGTTGAAGTCTTGTGTGGGAAAGTTAAATACCCTACTGATTTTCTTGTTCTTGGTTCCCCACAAGATGAATTTTGTCCCATTATATTTGGTAGATCCTTCTTGAATATTGTTAATGCTAAGATAGATTGCGAAAAAGATATTGTTACTGTTGGTCTAGGGGACATGTCTCATGATTTTAATTTTGCTAAATTTTGTAGACAACCCCATGATAAATAATTGCCTAGTAAAGATGACATTATTGGTCTTGCTTCTATTGTTGTGCCTCCTAATGATCGTTTAGAACAATATTTGCTAGACCATGAAAATGATATGTCTATGAATGAAAGAAGGGAAATAGATGAAGTATTCTTTAAACAGGGATCTATATTGAAACACAACTTGCTTGTTGAAATCCTAGGGGATCCTCCTCCACCCAAGGGTGATCCTATGTTTAAGCTTAAACCTTTACCTGATACTCTTAAATATGCTTATCTTGATGAAAAGAAGATATATCCTGTTATTATTAGTGCTAACCTTTCAGAGCAGGAAGAAGAGAAATTATTGAAAACTCTGAAGAAGCACTGTGCTGCTATTGGATATACTCTTGATGATCTTAAGGTCATTAGTCCCACTCTATGCCAGCACAAAATAAAATTGGAGAAAGACGCTAAACTAGTTGTTGATCACCAATGACGGTTAAATCCTAAGATGAAAGAAGTGGTAAGAAATGAAATACTAAAGCTTCTGGAGGCAGGTATAATTTATCTGGTTGCTGATAGTTAGTGGGTAAGTCTTGTCCATTGTGTCCCTAAGAAGGGAGGTATTACTGTTGTTCCTAATGATAAAGATGAATTGATCCCACAAAGAATTGTAATAGGTTATAGAATGGTAATTGATTTACGCAAATTAAATAAAGCTACTAGAAAAGGTCATTACCCTCTACCTTTTATTGATCAAATGCTAGAAAGATTATCCAAACATACACATTTTTGCTTTCTAGATGGTTATTCTGGTTTCTCTCAAATACCTGTGTCAAAAGTGGATCAGGATAAGACCACTTTTAGTTGCCCTATCGGTACCTTTGCTTATAGACGTATGGCTTTTGGTTTATGTAATGCACCTGCTACCTTTCAAAGATGTATGACTGCTATATTCTCTGACTTATGTGAAAAGATTGTTGAGGTTTTCATGGATGATTTCTCCTTGTATGGAACTTCTTTTGATGATTGCTTAAGCAACCTTGATCGAGTTTTGCAGAGATGTGAAGAAACTAATCTTGTCTTGAATTGGGAGAAGTGCCACTTTATGGTTAATGAAGGTATTGTCTTGGGGCATAAAATTTCTAAAAGAGGTATTGAAGTTGATAAAGGTAAAGTTGATGCTATTGAAAAGATGTCGTGTCCCAAGGACATCAAAGGTATAAGAAGTTTCCTTGGTCATGCAGGTTTTTATAGGAGGTTCATTAAAGACTTCTCAAAAATTTCTAGGCCACTAACTAATCTCTTACAAAAAGATGTTCCTTTTGTCTTTGATGATGATTGTGTAGAAGCATTTGAAATACCTAAGAAAGCCTTGATATCTACACCTATTGTTCAGCCACCTGATTGGAATTTACTCTTTGAAATCATGTGTGATGCTAGTGATTATGTTGTAGGTGTTGTTCTAGGACAGAGAGTTGATAAGAAATTAAATGTTATCCAATATGCTAGTAAAACTCTAGACAGTGCCCAGAGAAAGTATGCTACTACTAAGAAAGAAATTTCTAGCAGTTGTATTTGCTTGTGATAAGTTCAGACCTTATATTGTTGATTCCAAAGTAACTGTTCACACTGATCATGCTGCTATTAAATACCTTATGTAAAAGAAAGATGCTAAACCTAGACTTATTAGATGGGTTCTCTTGCTATAAGAATTTGATTTGCATATTATTGATAGAAAAAGAGCTGAGAACCCCATTGCAGACAACTTGTCTAGGTTAGAGAATGTTCTTGATGACCCACTACCAATTGATGATAGCTTTCTTGATGAACAATTAGATGTCATAAATGCTTCTCGTACTGCTCCATGGTATGCTGATTATGCGAATTACATTGGTGCTAAATTTATACCACCTAGTTTCACATACCAGGAAAAGAAAAAGTTTTTCTATGATTTAAGACATTACTTTTGGGATGACCCACATATTTATAAGGAAGGTGTAGATGGTATTATTAGACGTTGTGTACCCGAGCATGAACAGGAATAGATCCTATCACTACAAAAAAATACACTTCCGTGATGATACGTGTTCGTCACAGTAGGTCGCATTTTTTTCATGCATGTACATCCATGACAAATTTATGACAAAATCAAGATAGTCATACCTGTGCTGTCGTAGAAGTGTTCCATGACATTACCAAAATTATCATCATGGAAGTGTCCACTTCCATGACGATAAATGGCGCGTCACAGAAGTGCTTTCGTCAAGGGTGACCGACACGTGGCATCCACCGTAACGGAACGCCATTAAGCTATCGGGTCGGGTTTTGGATCCGATAACCTGTTAACAGCCCCGACCAATGGGGATTTTCCACGTGTAAAATCATCATTGGCTGGAGGAAACACGTGTCGGCTCACCGTTGGGACATATGTCATCCACTCATTGGACAGAAGGCGCCTATGATACGTCGACACGTGGCATGACCCAACAGAGGCCCATTCCTGTGAAAAGGCCGGCCCATTTGACTTGGTCAAAAGGTGGCAGGCCGGCCCATGTAAAGCCTGTTAACGGCATGTTCGCATATAGCCCATTTACAGCCCGCCAACCCAAGGCCCGTTACGCCCTATCCGAATTAGGCCCAGTAGCGTCATCTGGGCCACCCAATATGATTCCAGCCCGTTTTCACTTCTAGCCCATGTATGGCCCATGACGTCTTTCGGCCCATATGAGGCCCCTATGTAACTCTTGGCCTATTAATGGCCCGTGGTGAAACTGGCCCGTAATGAACAGTGTATTACTTTACACGCATTAACGGTCCGTGGTGCAACTGGACCGTAATGAACAGTGTATCACTTTATACCCATTAAGGGACCGTTATTCCGTTGGGCCGTTTCCATCCCATGTTATCTTTCGGCCTTCTCAGAGCCCATTTATTCTTGGGCTCATTTCCAGCATTTGTTTACTTATGGCCCGTTACTGTCATTTTCTGCTTATGGGCCAAATTCAGCCCGTGGTTACAGTCGGCCCATTTGTGGTCCGTTAACACGTTGGGCCATTTTCATAGCGTCATGAAATACGACCTATTAACGATGGCCCGTTATGGTCGGCCCATGAACGGACAATTCCTACTCTAGCCCGTTTACGTCCATAATGCGGCCTGTTACTGGCCCATGTTTGGCCAATCGATCATACTGCCCGTATAAGGCCCATTGATGATACGGCCCGTAGAAGGCCCATTGTTTCTGCGGCCCGTAGAAGGCCCATTGTTTCTACAGCCCGTGGAAGGCCCACTGTTTATACGGCCCGTGGAAGGCCCACTGTTTATACGGCCCGTAGGTGCAGTGTCACTACAGTAAATATTAGCCCATGGTTATTATGGCCTAGTTTTAAAAAAATAGGTTGTTGCAGCCACTAGCAAATCACAGAAAAAGAACCGCACTGACTACACGCAAATAAATAAACAAGACAACAAGGAAATAAATGAGCAAGCAACTTACACTAGGCTATCACGGCTATTACACATATTACATCCACTGGGCATCAAAGTTCGCCACCAGTGCAAATATATGGAACACAACAACATATAAACGCCGTAGCAAAACAAGTCCAGAACTGAAACCACTTCAGAAGAGCTCAAGAAACAATATCGTCGGTACCCATAATGCTGGCAAGATGCTTAGCAAGCTTATTAACTTTCTCTTGTTTGGCGCTTAAGTCCTCCAGCGCCTGCTGTTGCACCAGAAAGTATGTATCTGAATTCTGCAGGGACTTCCTCAGTCCTTCGGCTTCCTGTCGCATAACATCTGATCGATGTCTTTCAACTTGAAGTTGAGACTCAAGAAGCCGAACTGATTCAGGCAACGAGTTCGAAGAGCTGGTGCCAGCAGTGGTAGCCAGTAACTCGAACACTACATCAAGACAGGACTTTGGGGTTGTCTCAGTGTCCTCAATATAGTTTTTATCAGCTTTCTTGGAGACCAACAAGGATGTCTCACTATCTTGAACCTTATCTGCATTACTTCCTTTACCATTGCATAACAAGGTACTCTTCTCCAATATTTTATCCGCGTTCTAAAAGGGAAACGAACAAACACATCTCAGGTTTACAATGTAGTATATGAAACTCATTTTGGTAAACCAGTTCATTAGTAAGGTGGACAGGATAAGAGCATGAAACAAACATATATCTATGTAGTATGGTTAGTGTATGGTCTATATCATTCTAGTTTATGTTGCCAAATCAAGATAGATACAGTTCGAATCATATCTATTTAAGACAAAGCAGCATAGATAGAATATAAGTGTGGGAAACTACACAGCAATAACAACACTTGTACTCCCTCCGTTCCTAAATATAAGTCTTTGTAGAGATTCCACTAGGTGGACTACATACGGAACAAAATGGATGAATCTACACTTAAAATTCATCTATATACATCCGTATGTGGTTCTTAGTGAAATCTCTACAAAGACTTATATTTAGGAATAGAGGGAGTAATGTGCATGGCATGAGAACATAACTGTTTATTCAATTGAAACTGAAATCAACATAGAGCAAGTTACAACAGCAAACAGCCAAACACGTTGAAGAAACGGGTTAAAAACATACCTGTTGCGCCATTGGAGTTTCAATTGCATCCTTCAAATTTGAAATTGGTTGGTATCAGTAAATACAGTGATGCAAGAGCAAAGTAGTATGAACCATAGCTACGGAACCTGACCTGAGAACAATTCTTCTTCTGCTTTAAGCGTTGACTTCGGGTTCGGAGTGGTGGTCCTCATGATTTGGGCACTCCAGTTGCCTTACTAACTGCTCGTGTTTGGGTGCTCTGTGGTGGAGACGGTGCTGTGTCAATGTGAACTGGGTGACTATCTGCTGGGGTTGGGGTTAGAAGGGGTGTAGCTGGTTCTCTGTCCAACTGGGTAGGGGTACAATCTGCATGTGTGTGGGTTATGTGTGGTGGGGCTGATTCTTGGGCAAGTACAACTGTGGTTCTATCTGCATCGACAGGTAGCACGATCTTTTCTTAAGACCGTGTTTTTACTCCCACAGATACTGCAATCACTCCCTCCAATTGAAATGGCTGATAAACAAGAAAAGTAATTGAATGTACAGACATTGTAAGATATACAGGTGCAATGGATAGTAGGGAAGAAAACAAGGCATGGAATATTTCACATTTATGTTGTCTAAGAAAACAGAATAGCAGGACATAATTTCACATATATGATGGCTAATTAAACATGATAGCATGACACAATTTCACATGTATGATGGCTAACTAAACAGGATAGAATGACATACTTCAAAATATGATGACTATTTAAATAGGATGACATGATATAACTATACGATGTTTCTATTAATGTGGTTGGCATGCCATAAATCACAAACATGCCGTCGATGGAAACATGATGGCATGATATAATTCACGGATAGAATGACATAATTTAAAATATGATGACTATGTAAACCGGATGAGATGATATAACTATATTATGTCTTTAGAAAATGTGTTGGCATGCCATAATTCAGATACATGTTGTCTATGTAAACATCATGGCATGACATAATTCAAATATATGATTTATATACTAAGGAAGTGAGAAGAGGGCCATTGCATATATGATGTGTTAACTAAGGAGATGGCATTCAATATTGTGTATATTATGTAAAAAATAAGCATTGCAATACAACATATGCATTATATGAGTAATATAACCCTGCCAAGTTTGAGCATATACCTCAGGGGGATAATAGGACTGGTCATCTGCCTCTGAATCCTCCTTTGAAGAGCTATCTGTAACCAGCAAGATATCTGCTTCAGCAGGTAGCATTGTCTGCTCTGAAGACCTTGTTTTCACTCCAGATTTCTCCATCACCAATTCAAATGACTGATGCACAGGAAGAGCAGTTGAATATACAAACATTGTCGACAAAAGCAATGAGAAATACAAAAAAAGGACGACATGATATAATTCACATATATGACGCTTGCCTAAACATCATGGCATTGCATAATTCACATACATAATGCCTTGCAACAAGATAACATTGCATAATTCACATATATAATGTCTTGCAACAAGATGGCATTGCATAATTTGCATATATGGTAATTAGACACTAAACAGGTGGCATTCACACAAAGCATGTCTAAACTAAGCAAATGATATAGCAATGCAAGATACCATACGCACGATATGAGTAACATAACCCTGCCAAGTTGGGGCATGCACCTCAGGGGGGAAATATGACTGGTCATCTATCTCTGAATCCTCCTCTGAGGAGCTATCTGTAACTAGCAAGACATGCGCTTCGTCAGATAGCATTGTCTGCTCTGAAGACCTTGTTTCCACTCTAGATTTTTCCATGACCGTGCCGAATGGCTGATGCACAGGAAGAGTAATTGAATGTACTAAAATTGTTGACAAATTTAACACATAATAAAAAAATGATGGCATGATATAATTCACATATAAGATGACTGGTTAACCAGGGTGGCATTGCAAAATTCACATATATGATGCCTGGCTAGACAAGATGGCATTGCATGATTCACATATATGATAAAGAAACAAAACAGATGGCATTGACACAAAGCATGTCTAAACTAAGCAGATGACATCTTTAATGTATAAGTAAGCAATGCAAGGCACCATATGCATGATATTACCAACATCAGCATGCCAAGTTAGAGCGAAGACCTCATGGGGTAAATAGGAGTGGTCTTCTCCTTCTGAATCCCCCTTAGAATAGTTATCTTCCTCTTGATTACGATCCGAAATGGGTGGAGGGGGGGCTGCCTTTGCTCCCACCATGGAACGACGTCTGCATGAAATTTTATTGCCACGCAAGGCTCGTCTCTTTTGCTCTACATGATCAGATCCATTGTGTACAATAACTATCATGCATAGGAATAAAACATAGTGAGATTATGTAAGGAGTGCATGCACAAATCCAGAGTGATGGTAGCAAACTGTGGATAGAGCCAAGACCAATGATAGCAGGCAGATAATAGCTTTAGTTAAAAAATACAGATAATGGCTCCTTTAATGTTTGTTTGCACCCAACATGAAACTCATAGTAGACACCGGAGATTAACCAGATAGTAGACAGATAGTACTGATTGCTGCCCCAATATGTACCCTACAACCATTTAAAAACTCAAGTTTCAGCATTAGTTTGGACTTGACTTGGAGTCTAATAGGTGAACACGACGATAATGTAGCATGTCATCATATTAAGCGACGCATAACGTAAGCAGACACGGAAGAGTGCCACCTCTCTTGCAGACCCGTGTAGTCCTCAAGGTCATCTGCTCAGTTGATGATGGTAATGCAGTTGTCGTGGCTGCCGACGGCGGGGAAGAAGATCTGAGGCGGCGAAAGACAATCTGGAGAGCGGATTCCTACTGTGGTGAACCCTTCCATCGTTGGAGCAGCGGAGCAGGGGTGGGACACAGCGCCGCAGGAGCAGGACAAACCACACAAGGTTTTCTTTGACACATATCTGTAACAGAAGTAATTGAGTATGGGCTTGTTTGAATTTGAGGATTCTAACAATGCAGGGATAGGAAATAGACAGGATAGGGTAGGAATGCACATGCAAAACATAGAATTTAAAAACACAGGATTTCTGCCAATCTGGGTGTTTGATTCACAACAATTGGAAGATCACATGATGCAAAAAAGCATGGTGAGATTAAGTCAAACCACAAGAAAATGTACGGTTATAATGCTATTATGATACTATCTCTTAGTCTTGTGCTTGATGAATAGGAATATGAAAAGGAGGAGAAGTGGAAATTAGAATTACTATGGTTTTTCTTTCAAGGAGACACTAAAGGAACAAATCCTAAAGTTTTCCTTTGCTCCATTCCTTTGCACCAGATTCATGAAAAGTAGTACCATAGGAAACTTTCCAATTCCTATGTTTTTCATTCACTTTTCCTTTCAAGAACTGGCGATTCTAGTAGGCAGGCTTGAGCAAGGAAAATCCTACACTAAAAAAGGTTTTTGTGCTACTTCTATTACTTTGGACCCAGGCCACTGCCATACTAGCTCAACTCCCAGGCCCATCGACAAATGCGCAGCTCAAACGCGCAGAGATAAATAATGATGGCGTTCAAGAGAGTCCATCACAGATAGCGAAGTTGCCTGATACCTCACTGCTTGTCATATAGTAGGATAAAATAATCGTATTTCCCGTTACTACGAGTGCTCAGTGGACTATATATATAACATGTAGAGTAAAAAGAGATGCAACAAGGTTTACAACCTCTTTGGTGAAGCCATGTCGATCTCAGCGTGATTGGGTTGGCCAGTGAGGATGCTCCGGCTGACTTTGCTGTCGGAGGAGGGGAAGAAGATCTTAGGCGTCTGGAGATGGAGCCCGAGGTACTGCTCCGCTGTGATGGAGGGTTTCATCGTTGGAGAAGCTCCGGTGAGTTGTACGACGCCGAGGCTGAAGCAGGACAAGAGAGACAACGAACAACATTAACCTGAGTGGAATTCTAATAGAATCTCCAATACATGACGTAAAATACATAACCACAAAGTGCTAGATGTAAAATACATCAGCCGCTCATCTCTGAACTTAACTGTTGAAACTGAACCTAACTGTCGAAACTAAATTTTGCTGTCAAAACTGAATTTTGCTGTCGAAACTGAACGCACTAGCAAGGTGAGGCTACACATCGGTCGACTGACTTTTTCATCTTTGTTCAGTCGATTTTGCAGTCGTTGGATACGAAATCAAGGGCCTGCGGTTCATCTTCAACCTCCACCCCCCCAGAGCCGCTAGCCACCACCGTCCAAACAGCAGCCCCCCGCCGCCCGCGGCCGGCAGTGCGCCGCCCTGCCCGCCCTGAAAACACTCCCCACCGCCGGTCCGCCACCGCCCCGGCCATCCCTCTAGGCCCCCCCGTGCCGAGCTTTTTCTCCGGCGATCCCCACGCCACCGCCCCGCCAATGCCCCGCCATCGCCGGCGACCACCGCCCCCATCCTGAACCCTAAGATAGATAGTGCGGTACCTCTCCAACCGAGCCCCCCTCCCCGCTGCGGCTGGTTCTTCCTTCACCCCGGCAAGCCCACCCCTTGGAAATCGACTGACCCAAAAGTCAATTCAGTCGACTAAAGTGTAGCCAAATCAGAGCAGCATCGCAAGCTAGAGCAAGAGTGAGAGCAGCAGCGCGAGCAAGAGCAATAGCAAGAGCAGACCAAGCAGGGGACCGAGAGCAAGAGCAGAGCAGCAGTGCGAGCGAGAGCTAAAGCAGCAGCAGCTCCTATTGATGTGGACGTCGCCGCCGAGGGAGCGACGCCGTGGAGGAAGTGGCCGGCGACGCGGCCGTGGATGGAGCCGCGCCGTGTCGGCTCGGGACCGAGCGCCGGCAGCACCGTGAGATCGAATCAAGAAGAAAATGCGGCGATTAGTGTACAACCTTTTTCGTGGTGCCGATTAGGCCGCAACTTTATCCGAGGAAACGGTGATGATGATGCTCTTCCGGTGGTGCAGGTGAAGACGGCGGTGTGGGAATGGAGGTGGCGTGAAAGACGAGGGGAACATCGGGGCAGCTCCTTGGAGGTGGAGGACGGGGTGGTTGAACCGGCGGGACGATGAGATCGACGACGGATCCTCATCTGGTATGGTGGATGAGGGACGTCGAGGTGTTTCTATGGACGATGTCGTCGGGGAAGAAGCTCCGGCTGGGTGGCGGACGGAGCAGGGTGTGGGGTTTCGTCGCGGTTTTTCACGGCCTCGGTGTATGAATGGGTGGGCGGGTGGGATGGCAGTGGGGAACCATGGCTTAGAGACGCGCTTGTCCGAAATGTGGGGTAAGTTACGAAAGTACCCCCCCACCAATTTGAGGCGGTTCTTTCGGTTCAGGGGTACCACGGGCATTTCATGTGTCGGGATTTCACAGGAGGTGGAAGTTTTCGCGCGTGTTGTAATTTCGGAATAGCAAGGCGCGGGTTGAGATGGAGGGAGTTGTCGGAGCACAACGAGACAAAGATATATCTTAAATATTTTTGGCTAACAAGGCGCGGGTTGAAGAGGCGGGAGTTTCGCAACACGATAGACAAAGACGCTAGCTTCAATTTTTGGCATAACAAGGCGCGGCTTGAAATTTCGGAAGAACAAGCTTAACGTGTACCCAAAAAAAAGACAATTTGCACCTCAACACGCACAACACACACAAACACCATTTAGACTAGAGTAAGGTACACGTGCATTGCACGCATGAGAATTGGCAACCAAATTATGAATAAATACCACATTATAGCATGCAAGCTTTGAGTCATATAGGCATGATGTAGATGTTCGTTTAATTCTTATAGTTCATTTCATTCAAAATCATCTAGTTTTTATAAGAAAGCTAATCTATTTTAAGATTCATGGAATTGTGTGTTGTAAGACATAAAGTAAAAACAAATAATGGCAAATCATGTAGAAAAACATTTGGGCAATTATGATATGGAAGATTCTAGAACAAATAAGAATTGCTTGTGTTTTGATGTTTGTGCATTATGCTTAAGTTGAACCATGGAGTCTTCTAGATTATACATGTGGCGAAATCTGGTGGAATCTAGATGATGTCCAACGGCCAATAGTGCTCAAATTTGCCATCTTTGGACCTTCGGATTCGCCTCATCCAACGACCATCTTTCAAAGTTAAAGTTACCCGCTCACAATATAAATATATATATAATATAATATATATATAGGGGTATAGATATAGATATGTGATGCGAAAGCCGCCCATCATCTCCAATTACATGCACAGATGCGACATGGGCAAATGATGTCTGCCATCGGTATCTCAAATTCAAATCAGTATGACCTTGTTCAATGTGTATATATTACAACATGCTCGTTTCCAAAGCACACCGTGCAGATCTCCGTTATATTCATGCATGCATGGGTTTCAAACATCAGGATCTCTTATTCAAATATTTGAATTCAACTTTACATTGATTATGACCTCACCTATTCTTTTACACCCACACAGTAGTCTTCTCTTTATAATTGTACCACTAACTTTCTCTCGTGAATGCATGCACACACACTACCAGTCGGCATTATCTATCGCACACATGCAATCTTTTTCTTCAGGTCGGTCTCCCATGAAGGCACACACCCACTCACATCCCCCTCTCCCTCATACCGGGCATTTTTATCTCTCACGCGTGCATGCGCAACAATCGATGTTCCTCTATGTATGTGTGTATATAGCTAGGTCTTTCATAGTTTTCCACACAAACCGATCAATCGATATATCCAGTGAGGTCTCACCCTCTTTCCCACGTCCACATCGATCAATCTATACCTCTCCCACGTCCACATCGATCAATCTATACCTCTCTATATAGGATTAACATAAATAGCTAATACACCCACATTAATTATATATCCAACGTCCCCCTCTCATCATCCATGCCTTCCGCTTCATGTCTCAGATGCGTGCACAATGGCGAAGACAGGGGGCAGTAAGGGCCCTGCCCTCCCCCCCTAACATCACTATATATCGAGGCTAATATGAATGTGATCATTAGACAATTGCTGCTAAAAAGGTTTAATTTCATGAATTGACCCTCCTCGTAAAGGATTAGCAATGCTTGGCCCCCTAGCTCATTTATTTTTCATGGCTCTGCCACTGCATGCAACAGGGCACGTGTTCGCCCCCTCTCTCTAAATATCGATCTCGCACTTGTGCATTCCTTCATAGTCTCCCTCCACTCGGCCCCTCGCACCATCTTCTAGCCCCCACCGGATTTTGCCACATGTACAATCTAGCAGACTCCATGGTTGAACTTAAGCATAATGCACAAACCTCAAAACAACAGTGGTTCTCTTTTGTTCTAGAATCTTCCGTATCATAACTGCCCAAACTTTTTTCTAGTTGAATTGCCATTATTTGTTTTTTACTTTATGCTTTACAACGCACAATTCCATGAATCATAAAATAGATTAAGGGCTTCTTTGATTCAAAGGATTCTCAAAGGAATTTTGGAGGATTCTAATCATTAGGAAATTTTCCTATCTTGGTTGTTTGATTCGTAGGATTGTAAATTATAGGAATTTTTCCATATGATTCATTTGCACTAGATTTCATAGGAAACATCCCATCCACTCAAACCTCTTTGAAAGAATTCTACGTTTTTTCTATGCACAATCAAACACTCGTACAATCCTGTAGGATTCAATACGACATTCCACTATAATCCCATGTTTTTCCTATTCACGCGTTGTTAGCTTTTTTATAAAAACTAATTTGATTTTGAATGAGATGAACTATAAGAATTAAACGAAGGGCCACATCACGCATATATGACTAATAGCTTACATGCTATAGTGTGGTGTTTATTTATAATTTGGTTACAAAATCTGATGCGTGCAATGCACGTGTAAATTACTAGTACTTCGAGTATGTGCAAAACACGTAAATTAGAATACCAATGGCACGCTACACAGTGTCTCTCTTACAGTTCATGAAGACACGTGGCACATGTGGAGGCGTTGTCGCGACCTCCTTGCGTGCATTGATCACAGTGACGTGCTGCTGGTTCCAGAAGAATGTACTCGTCCTCCCTGAGCCATACTGGCGGTACATGCATGAAGCGAAGATGTGCACGCACGCCATGCACGCACTCATTCCCTCGCACGCACACACGGGTACACGGGCGGACGCAATTTTGTACCAAGATCCACCCCATGTGATAATTTGACGCGTGTGAAGTCGTTCACTTCATTGATGGTCAATTAATACAGCGCATGCAAATTGAGTGGACGTGAGGGCGGAAGAAAGACATTATTACTCCACTGCGCGCATGTGAGTAGTTAAATCGTGGGTTGCTAGTAGTACTTCCATTGGTCTCCTTCGTATTTTGTGCCAATTTTTGACAGTAACATAATATTTACGCATTTGAGCAATGTAGTCTACTTGAAATTTATGTTCCACTAAACTCATCGGGAGCCGTTTTGGGCCTCGAAACCAAAACCATCAATTAATCTTTACCTTGTTCCCATCACATTCGAACGCCTGCTCACACCTACTAGTACTACGTACCAAATCTGAACATGTTCCCACTGTGCAGGTATTAGTACTACTAGTGCTAGTACTTAGGTTATAAAAAGGGGAACTACCTAACCGAAAATTACTCTACCTTTCCTCCTCATAAGTGCTTCTTCTTCGTCCGTCGTTGCCATGGCCGGTGAGTAGAGCTCTAGGTCGAGAACTACTCGTAACAAGGGAGCGGCAACCAAGGCTGCGGAAAAAAAGAGAGGGCTCGCCGCCACGCAGAGACCTCTAAAGATCTTTCACGGGCAGGCGATGGCTCCTAGGAGCACCCTAGCCGCGGAGGCGAACATGAAGAGCCGGCGGAGTTGGAGTCGTTATCCCTCGATGGCATGCCCGATCAGCTCAATAAGCACCTCAATAAGCAGAAGGAGTTCATCCAAGGTTTGACGGGGTTGCTGAAGGAGAGCCTCGACGACATGCCCACTAAGCTCAATCAGCAGGGGGAGTTGACCGCCGGCTTGGTGATGCTGCTGAATAAGAGCATTGCCTCGGAGAAGAAGGCGACCGGCGAAATCCCGCGACTTCAGGAGGACAAGGCGAAGCTCTGCCACGAGATTGACCTGTTGAAGGAGAAGAACGCCGGCTGGAAGAAGCTGCATGAGAATAGTAGTTCCTCGATGAAGATGCTGCAGGCCCTCGTCATGGAACAAAAGGAGGAGTTGGCGAAGCTCCGCATCGAGCACCCGGCTGCTGTCAAGGTACGTAATGCGGCCGTGGAACAGATGATGAAGGCTCGCGTCGAGAAATCCCGCGTCATGGACATAATGAAGAAGATGGCGGAGGACACGCGCAAGGAGATGGAGGTCGTGGAGGCGATGAAGAAGCAGTTACGACTCCGCGGCGAATTAGATCATTTGGGGTGATAATCTTCCTTCTTCTTTTGCTGCTGTGTTTCATCTTTTGCTTCGGGTGTTTCGCCGCACGTGTCATGTTCTCTGCGAGGCATGAATAGAACAATGGGAATGAATAGAACAATGATAACAACGAGATGACTAGCAAAATAGATCATTTTTTATCGCCATATAGCACTGGGCTGCCGTGTTTCGTGCTCCTTCGTCGTAGTACTACTCCAGTGGAAAACTTGAGTATACCGCACGGTTCTTTGCTCCTCCTCTATCAGGTCGTCGGCGCATTTATACGAGCAGTCAAATCACAAGGCCCCGCCTTCCAGCAGTAATGAGCCATCAAATCACAAAGGCCCTCGCCTCTCGTGAAACCGACCAAGCTAGACTGCCCCGCCCTCTAGCCTTTTAAAAAATGTACACTTTTGTACAACAGTAGTATCGATGGATTGCCCCATGGAGCAAAACTTGAAATTAAAGAAAAGGTGGTACATATAGAGAGCGTTCGTCGCCAAATTATGCATATGGTACTATTAAAAATGCTAGTCACAATAATGGTGTCCACCACAACCCACCCCTCAAATAAAACTAAGCACCCTGGAATTCTTTGACAAAACTAAGCACCCTGAAATTCTTTGACAACTAAATTGCTGGCTATATGACGTTGGCCATATATATTGTACGTATATAATGTGAATAAACGAGTGGTATAACTATACCAACTAAAAGATGAAATGTAAGAAATACTAGTATGTACTTACTGAAGAGTTAAAGTAACAAGAAGAAACATAACATAGTTCTGCTGGGGGCTCAGCACAACACACCCCTCAAATTAAATTAAGCACACCTGAAATTAAAGTTTGCAACTATTCCGGTAGACACTGCATTAGAACCACCATGAGCAACGACACTACCACCTTACTCAGAGTCCTCATCCACGTCCTCGACTTCGTCCTTGTCCCTCTTCCTCTTGGCTGATACTTCTTTGCTTGAACCGCCAACTTGGCTATTGCTCTTCATCCAACCCTTGTAGATATTGAAACAAAGGTAGCCATCCATTGCAGTGTACTGGATGTGGTCTATATTTAGTACATTCCGCTGCCATGCATGACGATGAAACATGTATGGAGGTTTCTCGAGTTTACAGTACGAAGGATGAACCATGGCTCCTGCCAGGGTCAGCATTGAAGGCTGGCGAGAGGACACTAGCCGATTCTTTTGGAGGTCAAAGGTGTTGCCTACAACAAGGCCTATCCGACGCAGGACTTCTTTGTCGTTACCAAAGTCTACAGTAACGAATTTGACTAGGTTGCTCTCGAGGAAGTCCTTAAAATCCTGGCACTCAACGTCAGCATGGCATATGTGGTAGACCAAGCATAAGTCATGCACGCAAACCTGGATCACGGCGGGCTTCTTCCTCTCTTCGTCCTTTAGATCCTTCTCTCGTCCCACGACTGTGGTGTACTCAACATCTAGCCCGGCGACCCAATCATCATGTGAGTCTTCGAACATGCGTCTGAAGAGAGAAAGGCATCCTTTCACCATCGCGGAAGTACGGGTGTAGATGACATCAAACTCATCGCCGGTGATGGTTCTAACCATGTACTCACTGCCGATCGGGGAGATTTGGGATGCCATGGATTTGGGAGGGGGTTTAGGATTAGTGGAAATGCCGTAATGTGAACGGACGGGACGACTAGGAGCGAACCGCCGTAGTATTAAAGGACGTGCGGGGACGAGTAGGAGCGAACTGCCAGCGTGCAAACGGCAGGGTAGAGGCTTTCCATTCTCCCATGATACGGGCTTCCGAGAGCCCTTGGATCGAAGATTGAACGGTTGCACGGCGTGATTCTAGACCTATGGGCAAATATCCTATCCTGGAGGGTTATTCTTAAAATTTTCAGCAACTTAGCATGCGACCGTTTGATCTCAGATCCAAGGGCTGCCAGCAGCCCGTATCATGGTCACGCCTACCACGACCGTCGCATCGCTCGCGGTGTCGCGCCCTTGGAGATTTAACACGGTGCATTAGGCTATCTGATGTTGGCATGTCATACATAGTCATCACTTAGTCACTCATACTACAACAAGGTTGGCTATAAGGGTGGCTATAAGTGTATTTTTTTACTCCTCTCTATCTCTTTCTTCGTACTCCCTCTGTCCCATAATATAAGAACGTTTTTCACACTAGTGTAGTGCCAAAAATGTTCTTATATTATGGGACACAGGGAGTACTAGTATTTCTTGCATTTGCCAAGGAGTGACCTCTTCCAATTAAATGGTGTTGCTAAGTTTGCTTCATTTAATTAGCTATAGACTCAAAATTGTCTTTTCACCTATGTACACGCGCTTAGCACCGTTTCTTCCTTGGGACACCAAACTAGTCTCTCTCTTCCTGATTAACTTGCCACATCAGACTTTATGCCTATGTGGCAAGCTTAAGCACCTGTAGGAGCAAGTAAGGTGCCCGTCCGTTGCACGGAAGAGTGAAATGCATTGATCAGGATTTTATTTATCTTGACAAAGGATGTGGGGGTCAGCTCATGTGCAACTGGGTCGACGTGTCAAGCACCAAATAATAGTGCAGAACAGCAGGGGGGACGCACCCCACTCGTACCGACCCAGTGTTAGTAATGAGCAAAGAGACATCAAATCACAATGCCGCACCTTCCCAGATGGACGAAGCAACCATTATTTCACACTTCGGTTCGACATCATCTCAGACCACGTACTAGTATTGCTTCTGCCTCAAGAGGGACACGCGCATCGCCTTGGTACATCATGACACGTGGGAAAGCATGACAGGCCATGCTCCCCCGCCGATCGCTGGGTAAAATCACCTCATTTTTACTATACTTCCTCCGGATCGGTTTACTACATGGCATGCACGTCGTTCTAGGTTGAGAATTTAACTGGCTATATATATATATGATGATGAATAGTATGCTAGCCTTTTAAAAAATGTATACTTTTGTACAGTAGTGCTCCACTATCGATGGATTGCGCCATGGAGCAAAAATTGAAATTTTTAAAAAAGGTGGTACATATAGAGAGCGCTCGTCGCCAAATTATGCATATAGTACTATTAAAAAAGCTAGTACGTGCTTAATTGGGGTGCTAAATTCTATTAAAGAAATACCAGTACTAGTATGTACATACTGAAGAGTTAAAGTAACGAGAAGAAACATAACATAGTTCTGCTGGGGGCTCAGCACAACACACCCCTCAAATTAAACTAAGCACACCTGAAATTAAACTATGCAACTAATCTGGTAGACACTGCATTAGAAGTCTAGAACCGCCATGAGCAACGACACTGCCACCTTACTCTGAGTCCTCGTCCATGTCCTCGACTTCGTCCTTGTCCCTCTTCCTCTTGGCCGATACTTCTTTGCTTGACCTGCCAACTTGGGTGTTGCTCTTCATCCAACCCTTGTAGATATTGAAAAAAGGTAGCCATCCATTGCAGCGTAGTGGATGTGGTCTATATCTAGCACATTCCACTGCCATGCATGATGATGAAATGTGTAATGAGGTTTCTCCAGTTTGCGGTATGAAGGATGAACCATGGCTCCTGCCATGGTCAGCATTGAGGGCTGACGAGAGGGCACCAGCTGATTCTTCTAGAGGTCGAAGGGGTTGCCTACAACGAGGCCTATCCGACGCAGGACTTCTTTGTCGTTCTTAAAGTCTACAGTAACAAATTTGACTACTTTGTCCTCGAGGAAGTTCTTAAAATCCTGGCACTCAATGTCGGCATGGCATATGTGGTAGACCAAGCAAACGTTATGTACGCAAACCTGGATCACGCCGAGCTTCTTCCTCTCTTAGTCCTTCAGATCCTTCTCTCGTCCCACGACTATGGTGTACTCAACATCTAGCCCAGCGACCCACTCATCATGTGAGTTTTCGAACATGCGTCTGAAGCGAGAAAGGCATCCTTTCACCGTCGCGGAAGTACGGGTGTAGATGACATCGAACTCATCGCCGGTGATGGTTATAACCTTGTACTCACTGCCGATCAGGGAGATTTGGGACGCCATGGATTTGGGAGGAGGGTTAGGATTAGTGGAACTGCCGTAATGTGAATGGACGGGACGACTAGGAGCGAACCGCCGTAGTATTAAAGGACGTGCGGGAAAGAGTAGGAGCGAACTGCCAGCGTGCGAAAGGCAGGGTAGTGGTTTCCCATTCTCCCATGATACGGGCTTCCGAGAGCCCTTGGATCTGAGATCGAACGGTTGCATGGCGTGATTCTAGACCTATGGGTGAATATCCTATCCTGGAGGATTATTCTTAAAATTTTCAGCAACTTAGCATGCGACCGTTTGATCTCAGATCCAAGGGCTGCCAGCAGCCTGTATCATGGTCGCGCCTACCACGACCGTCGCGTCGCTCGCATGGTCGCACCCTTGGAGATTTAACACGGTGCGTTAGGCTATCTGATGTTGGCATGTCATACATAGTCATCACTTAGGCACTCATACTACAACAAGGTTGGCTATAAGGTTGGCTATAAGTGTATTTTTTTACTCCTCTCTATCTCTTTCTTCGTACTCCCTCCATCCCATAATATAAGAACGTTTTTGACACTAGCTAGTGTAGTGTCAAAAACGTTCTTATATAATGGGACATAGGGAGTACTAGTATTTATTGCATTTGCCAAGGAGTGACCTCTTCCAATGAAATGGTGTTGCTAAGTTTGCTTCATTTAATTAGCTGTAGACTCAAAATTGTCTTTTCACCTAGGTACACGCGCTTAGCACCATTTCTTCCTTGGGTCACCAAACTAGTCTCTCTCTTCTTGATTAACTTGCCACATCAGACTTTATGCCTATGTGGCAAGCTTAAGCACATGTAGGAGCAAGTAAGTACAATAGTGCGCTTTGCCGCTTTACATGGCATTTTTGCATATGTGGAGGAAAGAGAGGCAAGAAAAAAGTGGAGAAGTGGGCTCTCATGCAAGAGCCAGCCTCTACTACTACATGGTGGAGCATTGGGAGAGGCACCTGTATGGAGGTGGTCAGGAATCGGGAGACTCACGCCGGTCGTAGCGCCACCCTTAAAATGATAATGGCAAGTCAAATCATGGGGCCCCACCTGTCCAGCAGTAACTCGCTGTCAAATCACACAACCCTACGTTTGCAGCAACCTACTCCCTCGTCTTGTCGCGTCTCTGTATAGGCAGGAGCCTCCGCGCTTGCTTGCTAGTGTTGCTCTCTTCACACCGTCTCGGCCTCTCCAGATCTAAACACGACAGCGGTGGCCACACACTCTCTCTCTCTGCTCACCGCTGGTCACAGATCCAGCCGGATCCTCTCCGCCGGGGAAGGTGAGAAGGTGCAACGTTCACGCGGTCGTCCTTGGCGACAGCTCTTACCCACTGCTGGGCGCGTCCCGATCAGCCTGCCTTTCCGTTCTCTCCCAAGCACCGCTGGCGAGGGAGGGCCTCCGACCTCTTCTTCCTCGCTGCCGTAGTGTGGGCAGATCCGGCCTCCCGCCGACCACCTAGCGACATCCCAGCGACCATCAGGTATAACTTCCTTTGAAACCGTCCTTGCTCTACTTCCCGAGCTCCTAACGTCATTGCATTTGTAACTTTTACTATTTCTCAGGCCCCCTCATAGATAGGATCGATCGGCTGTTCGAAGACCACCTAATTTTTATATGTTTAAGAGGTAAAACTAGTTCATGCACTTGAATCTAGTACTACTTGGTTCAAACAAGGAAGAAAGGGGGTGGGGGTGGGGGAGGATTTGTTACCTGAATCTAGGACTTGGTCGAAAGAGGAAATAATGAGGGCGAAAAGTAGCAGAGACTGGCTATCCAACTAGTCTCTTGGTCTAATAGGGAAATAAAGGGAAACGCAGTACAAACTCAATATAAACCCGATCTATTGGTTGAAAAAGGAAAGAAAGTGGGGACTGGGGGACAAGTCAACAGAGTAAGTCCAGCACTAGATTTGCTAGCCTCACACAGTATAAGGTGGCTATACCGAACAAAAATGGGACCAACCCAGATATCCTATTCTGATGTTTGTTGCCCTGAGCCACTCTTATGTAATGCCACTGGTAAAATGTAGCAATCGCACTGTTAAAAGTAAGGACACATTAAACCAATGTTGTTTTCAATGTAATGGCTCTAGTAATATGAATCAATGGAACTTCTTTACATGTCCTGCTAAAATTTCCCATTAAGATAAGTTGGTTCTTTTCGTTAGAAATGCAACTGTCCTGGTCCGCCTACTCTCCCGTGCCCAAAGTAATGTCGTATTTAACGGTTGTCATAGTTAATCCTGATGCCCACACTAATATCTAGCAATGCCACTGCTTTAGAAATTGCTACTGTCCTTGTAGGATTGCCATTCAGATAAGGAACATGCTTCTTTTCATTTGATGCATGTTTCATCACTTGTTACTTGTTAGTCACCCTCCTTTCCACCTTTTTTGTGCAAACAGAGATATACATTTCACGCTCAATCTTAGTTTAACTGCACAAATGATATCCAAATTATAGTTGAGCATTCCAGGAGCTTCACAACCAACCTTGATGTTGCTCAATTTTATTGCAACTAATGAAGAAGAAGCTCTGTGGGTTTCGTTTTCTGATGGAAATGGAACCGGGGCTGGAGCCCTTTTCTTAAATTTTTTTTGAAGAAGAAGCTGCTAGCTCACGGGACATTGCTTCATTTTAGGTGAACTGCACCAAAAGGTCCCATGAATTGAATCATCCATGTTGGTGACTGAAAGAGCCAACTTCAGCATCCCAGTCTAAGCACCCCCGGCCTCCATCCTTGCGACGCACGATACACCTTGTTTGCCACCTGCTCGACCCTAGTGTCACTGATAAAATGAAGTAATAATACAGTTAAAATAGAGCGAGTGTCATCTCTATCATTTCCTTTCCAATGTAGATAAAGAAAGTGCTTCTCTTTGTTAAAGTATGTTTCATCAACTAGTCCCATTGTTAATGTTTAAGCGTTTCTGCAAACTGGGGTGCTTAATTTTAGTTTATATGTACAAAAATAGAGATTTGAATGTCTCAAGGCGCCTCCTTGTACTACTGCTATACACTGATGTTAATCACTGGCAGAAGGTGTATCTGGGAGACTTGGGACGATGTCCAGTATGAGGCGTACCGTATGAGGCGTCGCAGGGCCCATCTCGCCCTCGCAGCATGGCATACTATGATACTATCGCAATATTTTCTTCTATTTATTTTGTGTGTTTCATCAACTAGTGCCACTATAATGTAATCACACTTTTTCATTATCTGTGCAAACATGGTTATTCAGCTGCATTTTGGTGGAACTGCGCAAATGTACGTATGGAACTGGCATATATGCAGAGTGCGAGGTGTGCCAAGTAAAAATTACCGACACCAACCATGCTGCATGCACGCATTGGCATCCACCACAACCAGTGGGATGTGTGGCGCTCTATGTGGACGGATCTTTCTCGGCAGCAAATCCTGTAACCAAATACTAGTAGCTTGTATTGGCAGTTTTCTAGGGAGTACTCTTTTCTGAAAGAAGCACCAATCTATTTTTCTTTATTTGTACACTGTGTCACAACTTTGACCCGAAGGTCTAGAGCTATTTTAGGGTGATTTGCGCAGTACTCAGAGACTGATTGTAAGCATGATTTTCATTAGTTGTCACACTGATTGTAAGCATGAGTAGGTGAAAGATTAGGTTAGTGCGAAGCTTACCTTACACCCTACCGCCGCCGTTGAAACGAGGCAAGCGTCAAGGGAACCGTGGAGAACGTCGGGGAAGCGACGTTGTGCCATCCATCCTCCTCTTGCGGCGGGAGAACGAATACTCCTGTGGCTCTGGTTGGCTCTGCACCCTCACGAACAACACACCATACTCGATCAATTCGTTATCCTCTGGGTGCTCGACCTTCGACCTGTACGCCCACCACCTCCGCCCGACTGTCGCCTCGGGAAAATCTGTCTGCTGCATCGCCCATAGGAGATACTCGATGAACTCAGAGGACTGCGGCGTGACTGCCCCCGAGGGGTACATGTACATCGCCGCCCTCATCGCCGCCGTCTTGCTCTTTCGCATACATTGCCACATGGCCCGCACCGTCCTCGAAATCTCCCACTCATTGTCAAACCAACTAAGGATCTCCTTCAACCTGGCTAACTTTGCCTGGTCGCCGCCGGCGATCTGTCTGATTCGCTGCTGCATCCTCTCCATAGATGTCGTTCTGAGTGGTCCGGTGCTAGATTTGGAAGATGGGAGGAGAGGCGGTGATCTTGCAATAGAGAAGAGGGAGAGGAGAGGAGGTGGTTTTGGAATGGAGATGATGGAGATGAGAGGAGGTGGTTTTGCAATGGAGAGAAGATTAGAAGAGGGAGAGGCAAGACGGTGGTTTTGGAATGGAGATGATGGAGAGGAGAGGAGGTGGTTTTGGAATGGTGATGATGGAGAGGAGAGGAGGTGGTTTTGCAATGGAGAAGATCAGAAGAGGGAGAGGCGAGACGGTGGTTTTGGAATGGAGATGATTGAGAGGAGAGGAGGTGGTTTTGCAATGGAGAAGATCAGAAGAGGGAGAGGCGAGACGGTGGTTTTGGAATGGAGATGATGGAGAGAAGAGGAGGTGATTTTGCAATGGAGAAGAGGGAGAGGAGAGTGCGGCAGCGATTGGGCGAGAGGGCCAGCGCGTTGTGACTGGATCAAAATCAAAATCAATTTACCCTTCAATTAAGAAAGCGACCCCACATTAACTAGTCTCCCTTTTATTCTGGGTCATAATTGACCATGATTTTCGCACATAAAATATATGTTATACGTTGCAAAAATAATATAATTTGAAAGTACATTCAAATACGAACCAAATGATACAATTTTTGGTGACATGCATTCACATTTTGCTTGTCACATACAATACGTGGTCAAACTTTGACCCAAAATACGCAAAATAACAAAAAAATACTGCAAGAGAAGTGCCGCTCTTCCGCTCTTCTCCTGTTCCAATCTAAATCCACCGCCGCTCCTCTCTTGTTCGAATCTAAATCCAGCGCCGCTCCTCTCCTCTTCCATTTCAAAACCATCGCCCCTCCTCTCCTGTTCTAGCCCAAAACCAGCGTCGCTCCTCTCCCATTCTAATCCAAAACCAGCGCCGCTCCTCTCCTCTTCCATTCAAAAACCACCGCCGGCAAGCGAAGGTGCTGTGGAGAAGTAGATCGATGGAGGAGTACAACCGATACGCGAGGATCATAGACGGCGACCCTGTGAAGCTATCTAGGATGTTGGAGATATAGTCTTGGTTTGACAACAAGGACCAACTAGCGGCGACGGCGACATCCATGGCCAAATATCTGCAACAGAGCGAAAAGGTGGCGATACTCCCGGAGGGAGTCGCGCCGGAGTACATAGAGCTGCTCCTCTGGGCCATGGAGCAAACAGATTCACCGAATCTGGTCATGAGGGAGCGGTGGTGCGAGTATCGATCCCAGATGGAGCATCCACCAGAGATTGAAGGATCGAACATCTACAGGGTGGCGTTTGTGAGGGTGTCCTGCCAGAGCGAGCCGGTGGAGTCTTCGTCGACCGAACCCAACTTCAAGAGGAGAAAAGCAGTTGGCCCGATGACGCTTCCCCGCCATCGTCTCCCTCTCCGTTCACATCGTCTTACGGGGCGGCTGTCTGCTGCCGAGGAATAGGAGGGGACTGCCCCCAGCCCAATAGTCGGGCAGGTTGTGAATTGTCAGGAGGAGCTTAGGGTTGTCAGTATTTGCAGGTTGTGAATTCTGTTTTGTGTTGTGTATTTTGAGAGTACTTTCAGATGCGAATGTCTTTTGATTTCAGATTTGCAGTATTGAGCATATGAAGAATTTTATGAATTCTAGAGATCTATTTTTAGCACTTAAAAAAATGTAGTTTCATAGGAGTATAAAAGTGCAGACGAGAAGAAACTGCAAGTTTCAGTTTCAGATAAGAAACTGCAACTTTCAGAGGCAGAGCATTTATATTAACACGGCCTTTTCAAACAGGGTTAACATCATGTTGGAAGTTTTATTCATGGTCGAAAATGGAACTACTAGCCAGTTAACATCATGCTGATCAACGTTCATGCATAGCACAGTCAAAATGCCCACACAATGTTCAGTGTGCGAAACACAGAGAAAACGAGGGACGGAGTTTTGGCAAGTGTTGGACGTGGTTTTGGGCTGCCTCGTCTAGGCTTTCATTTTTAACATGCGCAGCCCATGACCTCGAATGGGAGGGCCTGTTTGTATTTTCTTAGGGCCGTCATGTATCGACCGGCCTATGGACCTCCCATCCGAGGTTTTATTTTTGGCAGCCCAATTTATGTATTTTTTTTGAAGAAAATGCAGCGGTCTGTTCTATTTTTCTGTATAAGAATAGGAACGCCAGGTACAACTTATGTTTCCCTTTTAACCATATTATATATATTTAAATTATTTTATATGTTATTATATATTATTTTTATTGTCATCATATATTTAATAGATACTTACATATGTAAGAAAACAATATCCCACATCTTATTAACTTATAAAAATAATTTCTTAACAAATAAAATCCTGGATTGTTTTGGCACGAAATCCTAGTGATTGTGTACAAAAGCTTGGTAAAATTTAAGGACGAATGTAATAATATCACTTATTATTTAAATATATTTATAACAAAATGCTCAGCCCTTTTTTATTTTTTGATAACATTGCTGGCCCAACCCAGCATTATAATTAGAATCAGCCCAGCAAAATCGTGTATCTAGATAAAGTGCAAATGGCCTGTAATTTTTTAGGAAATAAAATAAATGGACCACATGAAAGCTACATTAATTGTTCACCCAGCCCAGCTAATGGTTGTAATTAAAAAAAAAGATCAAATTGACTGAAATTCTATCATGCAAAAAAAAGACTGTAAATTCTGAAAAAAATGGGTTGAATACGTGCCACATTTTTGGAGACTGAAATGTGGGCCAATAGGTCGAAGCCAACGCAAGTCGTTGTAAATTTAGTCAACAAATGATTCTGACATGTTAGCCGTTGGATTTACATCCAACGGCTGCCATCCATCCTCAATGTCTCGTCTTCTTCCTCCAGTGCCACCGGGACCACCTCCCGCCTCCTGCTGCTAGCAGCTCTGCTTAGCACGCTTTGCTATGAAGCACTACTCCACCGTTGGCCAGGCCATCCCTCCAACCCTCCACACCTCATGTTCTTCTCCACCGACTGCCGAACCACACCGCACTAGAACCAGTTAACCCTCGTACACCTCTCCGTCTGCGACTCTACTCCCGCGTCTTCCCATCTCCGGCTTGTTGCTGTCCGGGGCCTCGCCGTCGTCCACCACCTTGGATGTGCTCGGCGTGGCGTGGTCAACGTGGTCAACGAACGACACCATCGGAAGTATGCTGTGCATGGAGAGGCTGACAGCTGGGTCCACGGCCGCACACAAGGAAATGCCTCCTTATTACGCGCAAAATAATGATTCCTCCACCTGACATCTGGGACCCACCGGAAGGGCCTCTGTATTTCGTGAAAAAAACATGCCCCCCGCTGACTTGTCGGACCCACCAGCTATCTTCGCACGCAAGGACGTGCCTCCTTATTACGCACAAAAAAATGAATACTCCCCCTGCCAGCTGGATCCCAGCATACTGGGAGGCTGAATTGTGGGCCTACCCAGTTGACGGGGACGGAGGGCTTTGTCAACTTAGTCAATATGAACGATTCTAGCTCCTGTTACCGTACGATGTTCATCCAATGGTTGTAGTGCTTCTTCAACCTCTGGTCTTCTTGCTCCAGCCGCCCAAACCAGCGCCGGTCATGCTGCGTGCTTCTGCCTCCCGTGGCCGGCTATGATGCCGCGGAGGCCTCACCGCCCCCTACTACTCCTACCGCTAGCCAGACCATCCCTCTACTCACCCACACCCCCTGTTAATCTACGGCGATAGCAGCCTCACACCGCAGCCGAACTAGTGAACCCTCGTACTCCTCTTTGCGTGGGCATCCACTGCTGCGTCTTCCCCGGCTCCGAGTCGTCCCCTTCCTAGGCCTCGCCGTCGTCCACCGCCGTGGTGCTCTCGGCGCGGTGTGGTCAAGGAACGACTTCCATCGGACGTGGACTGTACGTGGAGAGGCTGACTGCTGGGTCCACGACCGCAGCAAGGAAGTGCCTCCTTATTACGCGGAAAATAATGATTCCTCCACCTGACATCGGGGCCCACCGGACGGGCCACCGTATTTCGCAAAAGAAAGTTTCCCCTGACTGCTGGGACCCACCAACTACATCTTCGCACGCAAGGAAGTGCGTCCGGGCAAAAAAAACGATTCGCCCCCCTGACTGCTGGGACCCACCAGCTACATCTTCGCACGCAAGGAAGTGCGTCCGGGCAAAAAATATGATTCACCCCCTGACTGCTGGGACCCACCAGCTACATCTTCGCACGCAAAGGAAGTGCATCCAGGCAAAAAAAAACGATTCGCCCCTCTGACTGCTGGGACCCACTAGCTACATTTTCGCATGCAAGGAACTGCCTGACAGTTGGGACCCACTTGGTCGAAGCGTACGTAGCGTTGTCATTCTGGTCGCGAACTTGTACGTACATATATACTGGTCGATGTAGAGTCGCGCACGTGTCATAGTAGATGCGCGTACGTGTCGTAGTAGAGGCACGCACGTAGCATGTACACGTACGTACAGCGACCAGGGTGCAAGAAAGAAAATACGGCCACATATGTGTACATACGGGCGGGGTCTCGAACGCCTAGTCGCACATACGTACGACGAGGGCTCGTGTTCATGGGGATGCAACAGAATGCGTCGTGTTCATGGGGAGGCAACGGAATGCGTCATGTTAATGGGGAGGCAAGAGAATGCATCGTGTTCATCGGGAGGCAACGGAACGCGTGGGAGCCAACCGGCTTGGACGGAACAGGCGATGGAAACGAGGCCTGGCGTACCGCAGAATGGAGGAAACGGACCTCCTACGGTCAAAACAGGGGTCCTGTTGATCGGGAGGGGTGTGGCGTACCACAAAACGGAGGAAACGGACCTCCTACGGTTGAAACGGGGGTCCTGTTGACCGGAAGGGGTGTGGCGTACCGCAAAACAGACGAAACAGACTTGTGTTGGAGCGCTACGGTCAAAACGGGGGTCTTGTTGATCGGGAGGG